>NC_068424.1:49295706-49330706 GCF_023373465.1 Oncorhynchus keta | reverse complement strand
TATTACATAGGGAATAGGGTTTGTCCTACTGAAGTAAGATCCAGTCATATACCGTAGTACCCTGGAGCTGTATGCCATTATGTCTGGTATTATCCTGGCTGGAGCGCAGCTTGGTGCAGAGCAATGTGTGGAGAGCAATGTGTGGAGAGCATTATGGGGGGGGGGGGGTAAGATGAGGGCAGTGGCGATACAAATAACGGGCTTGAGTTTGGAGCGAAAGACTGAATCTGGTGGGAGAGAAAATTTAGGACAGAGGAGAATAACGAGGGAAATGAGAGGAGTGGAGAGGAAGAGACCCGGGGGAACTGTTAATTGGGCCTCATCACCTCATATCAAACTAATGGAC
The DNA here is from genome assembly GCF_023373465.1 of Oncorhynchus keta. Lineage (NCBI taxonomy): Eukaryota > Metazoa > Chordata > Actinopteri > Salmoniformes > Salmonidae > Oncorhynchus > Oncorhynchus keta. The sequence continues at coordinate 49,330,360 of NC_068424.1, read as the reverse complement.
TTATTAGCTCAAACCTTAACTCCAGTCATTTGTAAAAACAGGGCATTCTCAGATATCTTTCTCTCCCTCCCTCCTCTCGCGCTCCCGTTCTCTCTGTTCTCTTCCTTCTCTCCGACCTCCTCTCTTGTCAATTCAATTCAAAGGGCTTTATTGACATGGGAAACATATGTTTACATTCCGTCTTCCCCTGTCTCCTCTCCCTCCTCCCTCTGTCCACTCTTCCCCCTCCGTCCCTATCGCCTCTCTTCTCTAATCAAGCGTTCTGTGCTGTAATGAGGGGCAGACCGACCCTGCTCTTAATCACAGTAGGAGGTCTCACAGTGAGTCTGCAACGATCACTCAACCACTCTCCCTCCCTAGTGATGCTGTTAACACCGTCTGGCCATCCGTGTGTGTGTGTGTGTGTGTGTGTGTGTGTGTGTGTGTGTGTGTGTGTGTGTGTGTGTGTGTGTGTGTGTGTGTGTGTGTGTGTGTGTGTGTGTGTGTGTGTGTGTGTGTGTGTGTGTGTGTGTGTGTGTGTGTGTGTGTGTGTGTGTGTGTGTGTGTGTGTGTGTGTGTGTGTGTGTGTGTGTGTGTGTGTGTGTGTGTGTGTGTGTGCGTGTGTGTGTGTGTGTGTGTGTGTGCGCGTGCCAGGACCAGTGGAGCGAGTTTAGTGCTTATCAGTAGTTCCAGCCCAAACTGTGGCCACTGAGTGCAGCAGCGCAACAGACTGGCCTTACAGAGCTGGCCAACTCACGGCATTCATCTCCGGCCCCTCTGTCCCAACTCTCTCTAAACTCCAACTGTTTCTCTCTCATAGACAATGAGAAAGAGAGTCAGGGGTTGTCAGCGGTTTCCCGTCATTTCCCGTCTTTATTTGGGTCTTCAGAGTGATCTGCCGCTGGGACCACGCTGAGTTCTCTATTTCTAAACTCATGTTGAGCCAAAACAGAGTTGAGCTGGGTTGAGGGCAAGGGAGAGAGAGACCGAAAGAGGAGAATTTGATATTTTAAGAGCTAAGATAAATGTTTTTTTTTTGTCCTCCCAGTGGGACTGGTGCTGTTTGTTATTTGAGCTCAGACAGGGTTTTATTCCATCTGTTATTTACTCCTCTGACTGGTCAGACTATAGATGATGCGTGTTGTGTTTGTCTGGAGCTTAGATCTGAGGGCACGCCCTAACGTCTCTCCCAAAGACGGACTGATAGTCACTTTGGTATTGCTGAATGTGTCCCAGAAGAGGCAGCATGAAAACAAGACTTAAAACAGATCAATAATGTACTTTACAGAACATCTGCAAACCCTCCTCTGTCTCCCGGTTTCATACGGTGCGGCTTCCTCTCTTTGGGAACGTCAGGCGGTGTGTGATTGGTGGCTGGATTGATGTGGAGCTCGTTCCTTGATCGCAGTAGACCCAAATGACGCGGAGCAGTGATCGATAACTGACAGGCAATATGAATAGCGAAAAGCCGTGCCTAATGTGAAGGCATGACCTCCTGTCATTGACCTGTATTTGTACTGTATATGGCAGGCCAGTGGGAGAGGGCAAGTCATGTACATGCACTGACTGAGTATCTTGATTGAGCAGATCATATAGATGTCCTGTTTGAAGAGTCATGATCTATTTAAACAGGGTAGGAGTATATATCTATCTGCTAGTCCATTTCTTTATTCCTCTCACTACTGTTGTAGCATCTCCCTGTGGCTTTATTGGATTGGCCACTGCGACAAAGCACCCTCTCCTTCTCTCTTTCTGTTTCTCTGTCTCTCTCTGTTTCTCTCTCTCTCTGTCTCTGCCTCTCTCTCTCTGTGCCTCTACCCCTGTGTCTCTTTCTCTCTGTCTGTCTGTCTCTCTCTCTCTCTGTGTTTCTCTGTCTCTCTCTCGCTCTCTCTCTCTCTCTCTTTGTCTCTGTCGCTGTCTCTCTCTCTCTCTCTCTCTCTCTCTCTCTCTCTGTCTCTGTCTGTCTCTCTCTCTCTCTCTCTGTGTCTGCCTCTCTCTCTGTCTCTCTCTCTGTCCCTCTGTCGCTGTCTCTCTCTCTCTCTGTCTGCCTCTCTCTCTGTCTCTCTCTCTCTGTCCCTCTGTCGCTGTCTCTCTCTCTCTCTCTGTCTGCCTCTCTCTCTGTCTCTCTCTCTGTCCCTCTGTCGCTGTCTCTCTCTCTCTCTCTCTTTGTCTCTGTCTCTCTCTCTCTGTCTCTGCCTCTCTCTCTCTCTGTCTCTCTCTCTCTTTCTCTCTCTCTCTCTCTCTCTCTCTCTCTCTCTCTGTGTCTGCCTCTCTCTCTGTCTCTCTCTCTATCCCTCTGTCGCTGTCTCTCTCTCTCTCTCTCTGTCTGCCTCTCTCTGTCTCTCTCTCTGTCCCTCTGTCTCTGTCTCTCTCTCTGTCTCTCTCTGTCTCTGTCTCTCTCTCTTTGTCTCTGTCTCTCTCTCTGTCTCTGCCTCTCTCTCTGTCTCTTTTCTCTGTCTCTCTCTTTCTCTCTTCTCTCTGTCCCTCTGTCTCTTTCTCTCTCTTCCCTCTATCTCTCTCTCTCTGTCTCTGTCTCCTCTGTTCTCTGTCTCTTTCTCTCTGTCTCTCCTCTCTCTCTGTCCCTCTGTCTCTCTCTCTTTCTATCTCTGTGTGTCCCTCTCTCTCTCTCTCTCTCTCTCTCTCTCTCTCTCTCTCTCTCTCTCTGTCTCTCTCTCTCTCTGTTTTAGAGGTTTACCGATTATGATTTTTCAACGCCGATACCGATTATTGGAGGATGAAAAAAGCCGATACCGATTACTCTGCCATTTTTTTTATTTTTATTTGTAATAATGACAATTACAACAATACTAAATGAACACTTATTTTAACCTAATATAATACATCAATAAAATCAATTTAGCCTCAAGTAAATAATGAAACATGTTCAATTTGGTTTAAATAATGCAAAAACAAAGTGTTGGAGAAGAAAGTAAAAGTGCAATATGTGCTATGTAAGAAAGCTAACGTTTCAGTTCCTTGCTCAGAACATGAGAACATATGAAAGCTGGTGGTTCCTTTTAAAACCTCTAGTGACTCCCCATCCCAGGTGCGGGAGCGTAATCATCGACTGACACCAATTAGCATAACACAACAGACATAAATATTCCTAGAAAATATTCCTATTCATGAAAATCACAAGTGAAATATATTGAGACACAGCTTATCCTTTTGTTAATCACCCTGTCATCTCAGATTTTCAAAATATGCTTTACAGCGAAAGCTAGACAAGCGTTTGTGTAAGTTTATCAATAGCCTAGCATAGCATTTTGTCCAGCTAGCATCAGGTAACTTGGTCACAGAAATCAAAAAAGCAATCAAATGAAATCGTTTACCTTTGATGAGCTTCCGGATGTTTTCACTCACGAGACTCCCAGTTAGATAGCCAATGTTCCTTTTTTCCAAAAATATTATTTTTGTAGGCGGAATAGCTCCGTTTGTTCTTCACGTTTGGCTGAGAAATCGCCGGGATATTGCAGTCACGAAAACGCCGAAAAATATTCCAAATTAGCTCCATAATATCGACAGAAACATGGCAAACGTTGTTTATAATCAATCCTCAAGGTGTTTTTCAAATATTTATTCAATAATATATCCACTGGGACAATTGGTTTTTCAGTAGGACCGATTGGAATAATGGCTACCTCTGTATTTTACGCGAGAATCACTCTGGGAGCCATCAGGTGACCAGTTGCGCAATGTAGCCGCTTACGGGTATTCTTCAACATAAGTGAGTAAAACTACATAACACAACTGTAGTCACTTTGGGAAATACGGTGAAAAAGTAATCTGATTGATAGCCCATTCACTGCTCAATAGGGACGCATTGGAACGCAGAGCTTTCAAAAGATGAGTCACTTCCGGATTGGATTTTTCTCAGGCTTTCGCCTGCAATATCAGTTCTGTTATACTCACAGACAATATTTCTACAGTTTTGGAAACTTTAGAGTGTTTTCTATCCTAAGCTGTCAATTATATGCATATTCTAGCATCTTGTCCTGACAAAATATCTCGTTTACTACGGGAACATTATTTTTCCAAAAATGAAAATACTGCCCCCAGTCACAAAAGGTTATTAACATGAGTCTTCAATATTCCCAGGTAAGAAGTTTTAGGTTGTAGTTATTATAGGAATTATAGGACTTTTTCCCTCTATACCATTTGCATTTCATTAATTAACCTTTGATTATTGGATGTTCTTATAGGCACTTTAGTATTGCCAGTGTAACAGTATAGCTTCCGTCCCTCTCCTCGCTCCTCCCTGGGCTCGAACCAGCAACACAACGACAACAGCCACCATCGAAGCAGCGTTACCCATGCAGAGCAAGGGGAACAACTACTAGAAGGCTCAGAGCGAGTGACGTTTGAAACGCTATTAGCGCGCACTAACTCGCCAGCCATTTCACTTCGGTTACACCAGTCTCATCTCGGGAGTTGATAGGCTTGAAGTCATAAACAGCGCAATGCTTGCACAAAAGTGCTGTTTGAATGAATGTTTACGTGCCTGCTTCGGCCTAACGAAGAGCTGCTGGCAAAACGCACAAAAGTGCTGTTTGAATGAATGTTTACGTGCCTGCTTCTTGGCCTACCACCGCTCAGTCAGATACTTAGATACTTGTATGCTTGTATGCTCAGTCAGATTATATGCAACGCAGGACACGCTAGATAATATCTAGTAATATAAAGGTATAAAATCACAAATCAGCGCCCAAATCCCCCTCTCTGTTTCTCTCTCTCTCCCGTTTCTCTCTCTCCACCTCTCTGTTTCTCTCTCTCTCCCTGTTTCTGTTTCTCCCTCTCTGTTTTCTCTCTCCCTCTCTGTCTCCCTCTCTCCGTTTCTCTCCCTCTCTGTCTCTCCTCTGTTTCTCCCTCTCTGTTTCTCTCTCTCCCTCTCTGTCTCTCTCCCTCTCTGTTTCTCTCTCTCTCCCCTCTCTGTTTCTCCCTCCCTCTCTCTCTCGTTTCTCCCCTCTCTTTCTCTCCCTCTCTCTCGTTTCTCTCCTCTCTGTTTCTCTCTCTCTCTCCCTCTCTGTCTCCCTCTTCTCTGTTTCTCCCCTCTCCTCTGTTTCGCCCCCTCTCTGTTTCTCTCTCTCTCTCCCTCTCTGTCTCCCTCTCTCTGTTTATCTCTCTCTCCCTGTTTCTGTTTCTCTCCCTCTCTGTCTCTCTCTCTCTCTCTCCCCTCTCTGTTTCTCCCTCTCTGTTATCTCTCTCTCTGTTCTGTTTCTGTTTCTCCCCTCTCTGTTTAACTGTTCTCATCTCTCTCTCCCTGTCTTTCTGTTTCTCTCTCCTGTCTCTGTTTCTCCCTCTCTCTGTTTATCTCCTCTCTCCTCTCTCTCTCCCTCTCTGTTTCTCTCCCTCTCTGTCTCCCTCTCTCTGTTTATCTCTCTCTCCCTGTTTCTGTTTCTCTCCCTCTCTGTTTCTCTCTCTCCCTCTCTCTCCCTCTCTCTGTTTCTCTATCTCTCCCTGTTTCTGTTTCTCCCACTCTCTGTCTCCCCCTCTCTGTTTCTCTCTCTCCCTGTTTCTGTTTCTCCCTCTCTCTGTTTCTCTCTCTCTCCCTCTCTGTCTCCGTCTCTCCCTCTCTGTCTCCCTCTCTCCCTCTCTGTCTCTGTTTATCTCTCTCTCTCCCTGTTTCTGTTTCCTCCCTCTCTGTCTCCCTCTTTCTCCTCCCTGTTTCTGTTTCTCTCCCTCTGTTTCTCCTCTCTCCCTCTCTCTCTCTCTCTCTCTGTTTCCCTCTCTGTCTCCCTCTCTCCCTGTTTCTCTCTCTCCCTCTCTGCCTCCCTCTCTGTCTCTCCTCTCTCCCTCTGTGTCTCCCTCTCTCTCCCCCTCTGTGTCTCCCTCTCTCTCCCTCTGTGTCTCCCTATCTCTCCCTCTCTGTCTCCCTCTCTCCCTCTCTGGTTTCTCCCTCTCTGTCTCCCTCTCTGTCTCCCTCTCTCTCCCTCTCTGTCTCCCTCTCCCTCCTCTCCCTCTCTCCCTCTCTGTCTCCCTCTCTCTCCCTCTCTCCCTCCCTCTCCCTCCCTCTCTGTCTCCCTCTCCCTCCCTCTCTGTCTCCCTCTCCCTCCCTCTCTGTCTCCCTCTCTGTCTCCCTCTCCCTCCCTCTCTGTCTCCCTCTCTCCCTCAACTGTCCCCCTCTCCCTCCCTCTCTACCTCCCTCTCTGTCTCCCTCTACCTCACTCTCTGTCTCCCTCTCTGTCTCCCTCTACCTCCCCTCTCTCTCTCCCTCTCTGTCTCCCTCTCCCTCCCTCTCTCTCTCTCCCTCTCTGTCTCCCTCTCCCTCCCTCTCTGTCTCCCTCTCTCTCCCTCTCTGTCTCCCTCTCTCTCCCTCTCTCCCTCCCTCTCCCTCCCTCTCTGTCTCCCTCTCTCTCCCTCTCTCCCTCCCTCTTCCTCCCTCTCTCCCTCCCTCTTCCTCCCTCTCTGTCTCCCTCTCCCTCCCTCTCTGTCTCCCTCTACCTCCCTCTCTGTCTCTCTGTCTCCCTCTCCCTCCCTCTCTGTCTCCCTCTCTCCCCTCTCCCTCTCTGTCTCCCTCTCTCCCCCTCTGTCTCCTCTCTCCCTCTCTCTCTCCCTCTCTCCCTCCCTCTTCCTCCCTCTCTGTCTCCTTTACCTCCCTCTCTGTCTCCCTCTCTCCCTCTCTGTCTCCCTCTCCCTCCCTCTCTGTCTCCCTCTCTCCCTCTCTGTCTCCCTCTCTCTCTCTCCCTCTCTGTCTCCCTCTCTCTCTCTCCCTCTCTGTCTCCCTCTCTCTCTCCCTCTCTCTCCTCCTCTCTGTCTCTCTCTCTCCATGCTGCATCTGTTTGTCTAACTCCCAATTACACAGTGGAAAACACTTCACCGATACGTACTAATTCAATTCAGACTAATAGCTAATTTCACCAACATGTTGCTCTTTCATTATGCAGCCATTTTAAGGTAATTACATATCACTGTGTCCTCGCCCCAAAATATAAATCGGAGATGAACAAATAAAAAGTGGATGTTCTGAACAATAAGCCCTCATCTAATGAGTATTAAACTTCTAACATTTGTGCTTGTGCAGATATAATTAGCGTTGCCGCGGGTTGAATCGGGCTGTTGGTTTTGAAGAGGCGATCCGGTAGTGAAGGGTTTAATCTGAGACTCATATCCCAGTAATATTTTCAATATTTTCAATCCGAGTGATCTGTCGCCTGTGACAGAGAGATAATCAGGAGAGCGGATCGGGCTCCCGTCAGTATCGGGTCGGGCGTCGGGACCACGGATTGACTGGGGAAAATAGAGCTGTTTTCTGCAGTTCGGATAACTAGTGTTTGGAATATCAAACTCTGTTGAACAAGCTCGATTAATAGATTTGTTCCAGACTGTGTGACCTTAGATGTCTTCTTTTCTGTTTTTTTGTCAAGTTGTGTGTGTGTGTGTGTGTGTGTGTGTGTGTGTGTGTGTGTGTGTGTGTGTGTGTGTGTGTGTGTGTGTGTGTGTGTGTGTGTGTGTGTGTGTGTGTGTGTGTGTGTGTGTGTGTGTGTGTGTGTGTGTGTTTGATGAATACATAACCCTTTACCTTGTGTGTTTTCCCCCCAGGATGACTACTTCAAAAGCTATGGTCCTGCCAAGCCAATCAACCAAGGTAAGGCCGGAGACAATGACGTGTGTGTGTGACGTGTGTGTGTGTGCTCCTCATTACCAGTGCGTCCTCTTAGAATAACCCGATGATGGATCGGTGTGGGGGTTGCTATAGGGAAAGATGGTCGCTCTAAACACACTTCATTAATGACACACACACACACACACACACACACACACACACACACACACACACACACCTTTGGTTCCAGTGGGCTACCACCCTCTATCTCTTCTGGTAGATTAAGGGGATAAAAAAAAGCTCCAATCACACAGTGGAATCTTTATTTTACTCAATTGATCAGCGTTCCTGGGGGGCGAAGGCAGCTTGCCTGACGAAACGTTAATGGCTTGAGATAAATCATTTGCTATGGAGTTGAGGGAAGCTACTCTTTCTTTATGAAAAACTGGAGAGCCACTAAGAGAGAGATGGGAGAGAGAATGAGGAAGATCTAGTGATTCTACGTATTATGGAGAGAGGTGGCAGTTGAAATGGGTCATTAGCCATCTCTTACAGACCATTCATGTCTGGGTGTATAAGTGTGTTAGTAGTAGTGGTGGATTTGTAGTCATTAGTTAAGCCTGATTCTGATCCTGATCCTAAGCCTTGGCCTCACTGATCCACTGTCACAACAGTCTAGTGGAGGATCAGCAGACATGATAAGACTGATAGGATCACTCCCCTCTGGGATGACAGGAAAAAGAAAGCGGGAAGGAGAGAGAGAGAGAGATGATATTTACGGTTGAAGTCGGAAGTTTACATACACCTTAGCCAAGTACATTTAAACTCAGTTTTTCACAATTCCTGACATTTAATCCTAGTACAATTCCCCGTCTTAGGTCAGTTAGGATCACCGCTTTATTTTAAGAATGTAAAATGTCAGAATTATAGTAGTGAGAATGATTTATTTCAGCTTTTATTTCTTTCATCACATTCCCAGTGGCCTCCTTGCTTGCACACACTTTACTGTTCTGCTTTACTGTTCTGCTCACAAATGTTCTATGGGATTGAGGTCAGGGCTTTGTGATGTCCACTCCAATACCTTGACTTTGTCCTTAAGCCATTTTGCCACAACTTTGGAAGTATGCTTGGGGTCATTGTCCATTTGGAAGATCCATTTGCAACCAAGCTTTAACTTCCTGATTGATGTTTTGAGATGTTGCTTCAATATATCCACATAATGTTCCTACCTCATGATGCCATCTATTTTGTGAAGTGCACCAGTCCCTCCTGCAGCAAAGCATCCCCACAACATGATGCTGCCACCCACATGCTTCACGGTTGGGATGGTGTTTTTCGGCTTGCAAGCCTCCCCCTCTTTCCTCCAAACATAACGATGGTCATTATGGCCAAAGAGTTATTTTTTTGTTTCATCAGACCAGAGGACATTTCTCCAAAAAGTACGATCTTTGTCCCCATGTGCAGTTGCAAACCGTATGCCAGCCTTTTTATGGTGGTTTCTTCCTTGCTGAGCGGCTTTTCAGGTTATGTCGATATAGGACTCGTTTTACTGTGGATAAAGATACTTTTGTATCTGTTTCCTCCAGCATCTTCACAAGGTCCTTTGCTGTTGTTCTGGGATTGATTTGCACTTTTCACACCAAAGTACGGATCTACAATTTTTTTCTGAGGTCTTGGTTGGTTTCTTTTGATATTCCCATGATGTCAAGCAAAGAGGCACTGAGTTTGAAGGTAGGCCTTGAAATACATCCACAGGTACACTTCCAATTGACTCAAATTATGTCAATTAGCCTATCAGAAGCTTCTAAAGCAATGACATCATTTTCTGGAATTTTCCAAACTGTTTAAAGGCACAGTTATCTTAGTGTATGTAAACTTCTGACCCACTGGAATTGTGACACAGTGAATTATAAGTGAAATAATCTTGTCTGTAAACAATTGTTGGAAAAATGACTTGTGTCATGCAGAAAGTAGATGTCCTAACCGACTTGCCAAAACTATAGTTTGTTAACAAGAAATGTGTGGAGTGGTTGAAAAACTAGTTTTAATGACTCCAACCTCAGTGTATGTAAACTTCCAACTTCAACTGTAAGAGCTAAGAGAAATGTTTTTTTTGTCCTCTCAGTGGGACTGGTGCTGTTTGTTATTTGAGCTCAGACAGGGTTTGATTCCTTCTGTTATTTACTCCTCTGACTGGTCTGCTTCAGACTATAGATGATGCGTGTTGTGTTTGTCTGGAGCTTAGATCTGAGGGCGCGCCCTAACGTCTCTCCCAAAGACTGACTGATAGTCACTTTGGTATCGCTGAATGTGTCCCAGAGAGCTCAGAGTACATGCCACGAAAGAGAGAAGTGGATGACGAGAGAGCATTGCACTCTATCCTATGGGGTTCAAACTTGGGTCAGGGTTGATGTTACTGCAGCCTCTCTCTGGCCCTGCTATAGGACTCTACTGTTCTACAGAGATGGCCTGTTTTAGACTCTAGGGCACAACACTACTCTCCTTAGCCAAGCTCATTCCATTTGGGATAATGGGAACCCCTTGGGGGGTCAACATGTGCCCCATTCCAATGATGTAGGCCAGGCGGTGAGACACACCCACACACACACACACACATTCCAGTGAGTTTTCCGTTATGTGTCAGTGTCTAGCAGTAACCCGCGGTGATGCTGAAACTTATGATATGGCACATTTATCACCACGTAGACTGACCTGCTGGCCTTGAGATAGCTGTCTGGAGCCCAATGTTCTTTTATCACAGGTGTGTGTGTGTGTGTGTGTGTGTGTGTGTGTGTGTGTGTGTGTGTGTGTGTGTGTGTGTGTGTGTGTGTGTGTGTGTGTGTGTGTGTGTGTGTGTGTGTGTGTGTGTGTGTGTGTGTGTGTGTGTGTGTGTGTGTGTGTGTGTGTGTGAGACGGAGAGGAGATAGGGCCTCTTCAGAATTTGATGGGGTGTGCGTGTGTTTCAGTAGGACTGAGTTTACGTCTGAATGTTTCTGCGTGTGCTCACAAACACAGCTGGAGTGTGTGTTTTTCCACACCTTTAGGCATGTAATCCATATTGAGTTTTGTGAGAGATCTTCACTTTTCATTGTTGGAATAATCAATGGAATGAATGAAGCTGTTTACACGTCACCACCCTGAATATTGTCATAGCATGGGAGTCTCTTCCTGAGGTTTGTATAGAATTACCTTCCTTCCCTATCTATCTCTGTAGCAGATTTGTGAATGTTTTCAGGTTCACTGTTTTTAATTCAAATTAAACCTTTTTCTCGGTGTGATGTTGGCAATGCTTAGTAGTTAGATCAACTTCTGTTGTGTTCAAGACGGCTGCATAAATCCCACTGTCTCCCTACTGTAATGAGTGTGTGTGTGTGTGTGTGTGTGTGTGTGTGTGTGTGTGTGTGTGTGTGTGTGTGTGTGTGTGTGTGTGTGTGTGTGTGTGTGTGTGTGTGTGTGTGTGTGTGTGTGTGTGTGTGTGTTTGTGTGTCCTATTGTGGACCGACCTCACACAGCTGCACCTTATGTATCGGACCATGGGATTTGTATGGCAACAATGGATAAGTCATTAGCGATACTTGTAATTACAGTAGGTGGTTAGTGGCTCTTCTACTGTTAGGTTGGCTGTTGTACTCCCAACCCACCTTCCAACGTGCCCGCCCGCCCGCACACACACACGCCCACACACACACTCGCTCAAGAACCACTGAAATTTGACGTCCGTCCAGGTAAGCTCGACGTCAAGCTCAATGTCAGGAGACGACTTCAAAAACCGTCCACTAGGGGCAACGGTGAGCGATATTACCGTCAAGTAGGATTGGGTGTTGTGGACTGGATTGGCGGATGGGCGGAAGCCGTGAGCTCTGGCTCTGAGGGTCACATGTTCGATCCCAGTGCTAGGCACTTGTTTTTGTTTTAACCCCTCCCTTAACTTAACCATTCAGCATGAATCAGATCATCAAATATTTTTTTTTTTTTACATCAGCTGGTGTCACATAGTGCTTATACTATCAGGACTCAGGCTGAGACCCAGATGCAGACACACGAGGCGGATAGTACGAGTCTCAGAGTTTATTACAGTACAAGGCAGGACTCGACGGGACAAGACCAACTGGCAACAGACAAACAGAAAAAGCCAATGTGACTGGCACGACGTGACACTCCCCCCTTAGGGACGGAGTGGAAGAGCACTAGTAAGCCAGTGACTCAGCCCCCGTAATAGGGTCAGAAGCAGAGAATCCCAGTGGAGAGAGGGGAGCCGGCCAGGCAGAGACAGCAAGAGTGGTTCGTCGCTCCAGTGCCTTCCCGTTCACCTTCGCACCCCTGCGTCAGACTACACTCAATCATAGGACCTACTGAAGAGATGAGTCTTCAGAAAAGCTTCAAGGCCAAAATGGAGCTCTCTGTTTTCTTAGACATTAGGAGGCCTGCGTCTTGTGACCGTAGCGTCCGTGTGGGTATCTACTGCAGGACCAAATCGGAGAGAAGGGTAGGAGCAAGTCCACGTAATGCTTTGTAGGTTAGCAGTAATCAGCCCCAGCCTTAACAGGAAGCCAATGTAGAGGCTAGCACTGGAGCAATATGATCAATTCTTTTGGATCTAGTCAAGATTCTAGCAGCTGTATTAATGCCTACAATAAACCTTTGAAATTTGACGTTTATGGAGAAACGTCTGATTCTGAAGTGAGACTCTGATAGCTTGTTATACACGCACGCACGCACACACACACTCACACACACAATCTTTCAAAGACTCAAGAGGATGATTGACGTCCATTAGTTCACTTGACAGAGCTATTCTCAATGTCCAAAGGACAGAGTTTAGATGAATGATGGTCATTCCCTTCGTTTTCCCAAAAGCATCTCATTCTGTCTCTTGTTCTCTCTATCTCTCTCCTTGTCTCTCTCTCTCTCCCTCTCTCTCTCGCACACTCACTCACTCACACACACACCACACACACACACACACACACACACACACACACACACACACACACACACACACACACACACACACACACACACACACACACACACACACACACACACACACACACACACACACACACACACACACACACACACTTGCCTGAGAGAGTTGGGCCGTGGAGCTCCAGAGTTTCAGATCTATTAGTGTCCTGTCTACAGAGACAGACTGGGCAGAGGATCAGTCATCTGTCTCTGACTGAAAGAGGAGAGCCCACTGGGCCAAAATCACTCTGATGACGTTGAATCAATGTGGAAAACTGATTGGGTTTGAAAAATGTCACCATGACATGGTGTATTTTTTTGTTGATTTCACAAAAACAGACGTTCAAATAACGTCTGTGCCCACTGGGAGAGGAGAGGAGAGGAGAGGAGAGGAGAGGAGAGGAGAGGAGAGGAGAGGAGAGGAGGCTTCTATTGGGGCTTTTATTCTGCTTTGGCAACACTTGAGATTTCTGGCCCTGGTAAAAGAGCACCTTTTGAATGGCTATTGAAACAGATTGAGAGAGGAGGGAGAGGGAGAGGGAGACGGAGAGAGGGAGAGAGGGAGAGAGAGAGAGAGAGAGAGAGAGCAAAATGGAGTGAGTTGAAGAGCATGTGGGTGGGTAGTAAGGTGGTACTTGAGCCTCTGCGATAATTGGCTAATTAGCCTGTGATCTGGATTCAACCTACTGAGGGTGTGTGTGTGTGTCAAATTTAGCCTGGACTCGTTGAGAGCCTGAGAGTTTGGCTTAGAGGATCAGAGGTTAGCTTCAATCTATCTATGCTAATGTGGACTTGAGCTCTAAGCAATGACAAGAAACTGGTCTACTTACAGTATAATATTACACACCAAAGCAAATCCTCAATTATTTAGTCCCGGTTACTCCAGGCAATAACTCAAGAGTAAGGGATCAATTTGTCCAATAGGATTCCAGCATCGAGCACAATCTGTCGATGTGAGACTGACCAACCAATCAATGGTCGCCCCTGGAGACCAATCAGGGCCAAGGAGACTGACGTAAGGCCAAATCAAACACACGGTTAATGACACACCAGTCAGCAGGTTAGGGAGCTATTTCCCACTGACTGCTAACCAATTACATCAACGGAGTTTCACAAGTCACCAATGGAGAGGTCCGGCATTGCCTGGTGAAGGATTGGACCCTTGCCATTGATCCGTAATGTTTTCAGGGACTGGGATTAGTTTGGTCAGGTCCAGGTATAGTGTTTTAATCGTCTGTAAATAGAAAGCTATAGAACTGGACTGTTGGAAGCTAATAAAACAGTATATCAACTACAGTACATGACCAAAAGTGTGTGGACAACTGCTTGTCGACTCGTGCCAAAATCATTGGTATTAATATGGAGTTGGTCCCCCCTTTGCTGCTATAACAGCCTCCACTCTTGTGGGAAGGCTTTTCACTAGATGTTGGAACATTGCGGGAACTTGCTTCCATTCAGCCACAAGAGCATTAGTGAGGTCGGGCACTGATGTTGGGCGATTAGGCCTGGCTCGCAGTCTGCGTTCCAATTCATCCTAAAGGTGTTTGATTGGGTTAAGGTCAGGGCTCTGTGCAGACCAATCAAGTTCTTCCACACCGATCTCGACAAACCATTTCTGTATGGATCTCGCTGGATCGAATCACCGAGCTGACATGGTAAAAATGTGTTTTTCTGTCCCTGAGCAAGGCAGTTAACCCACGGTTCCCCCGGTAGGCCGTCAGTGTAAATAAGAATTTGTTCTTAACTTACTTGCCTAGTTAAATAAAAAAATGTGTGCACAGGGGCATTGTCATGCTGAAACAGGAAAGGGCCTTCCCCAAACTGTTGCCACGCAGTTGGAACCACAGCATTGTCTAGAATGTCATTGTATGCTGTCGTGTTAAGATTTCCCTTCACTGGAACTAGGGGAACTAGCCAGAACCATGAAAAACAGCCCCAGACCAGTATTCCTCCTCCACCAAACGTTACAGTTGGCACTATGCATTCGGGCAGGTAGTGTTCTTCTGGCATCCGCCAAACCCAGATTTGTCCGTTGGACTGCCAGATGGTGAAGCGTAATTCATCACTCCAGAGAACACGTTTCCACTGCTCCAGAGTCCAATGGCGGGGAGCTTTACACCACTCCAGCTGACACTTGGCATTGCACATGGTGATCTTAGGCTTATGTGCGACTGCTTGGCTATGGAAACCCATTTCATGAAGCTCCCGAAAAACAGCTCTTGTGCTGACGTTGCTTCCAGAGGCAGTTTGGAACTCGGTAGTGATTGTTGCAACTGAGGACAGACAAGTTTTTTTTGCTCTACGTGCTTCAGCACTTGGTCCCGTTCTGTGAGCTTGGGTGGCCTACCACTTCTCGGCTGAGCCGTTGTTGCTCCTAGACTTTTCCACTTCAAAATAACAGCACTTACAGTTGACCGGGGCAGCTCTAGCAGGGCAGATATTTGACAACCTGAGCTCTTCAGAAAGACCATCCTACTGCCAGTGTTTGTCTATGGAGATTGCATGGCTGTGTGCTCGATTTTATACACCTGTCAGCAAAATTCCAAATCTGAAATATATATACATATATATTTTTGCTTTTTGTTTTTCTCCAGTGAATCACGTACCCCATCTCACTAGTGTATTCGTCCTACCCAGGACAGCATTAGAAGTCTGTAGTGCACTGTTGTGAAGGGTAGTCTTCCTATTAGCCTATTATCGTTCTGATTTTCTGATGCTGTTGTTGACATACATTTTTTTAATGTAACGTCTTGGCTCCTCTGCGTGCTGCTGGTATCCCAGGAGACAGTACTGTGTCTCTGTTCTCCCGGAGAATGTAGGCCAAGCACACTTCCAACCAGGACTGGCTGTGTTAAACAGTGAATTAATGCACCAATCTGTGTTTGTTTAACTAAATCACTGTAGTCTCGCTGGTGTTTGTAGTGCTGATTTAGATCATTTTCCCCAAAGCTATTTACTGTAGGACCCCTTCTTCCTTTGTTTGCTTGACTTGAATAGCGTTCCAGCGAAACGCTGAAATATTTACAATGCAGGTCATTTACCAAGAAAACATATCTGTCTTTGGGTATACATCTCTATTCTTTCATTCTCCCTCTCCACCTCTCGCTCTTTATTCAGTCTCCTAGCCCCTCCCTCCCTTTCACTGTCTCGCTCTCACTCTCCCTCTCTGTCTCTCGCTGTCTCGCCCTCCCTCTTTGTCTCTCGCTGTCTCGCCCTCCCTCTCTGTCTCTCGCTGTCTCACCCTCCCTCTCTGTCTCTCGCTGTCTCACCCTCCCTCTCTGTCTCTCGCTGTCTCACCCTCCCTCTCTGTCTCTCTGTCTCACCCTCCCTCTCTGTCTCACCCTCCCTCTCTGTCTCTCGCTGTCTCACCCTCCCTCTCTGTCTCTCTCTGTCCCCTCTCTCTCTGTCTCACCCTCCCTCTCTGTCCCTCTCTGTCTCTCCCTCCTGTCTCTCTCTGTCCCTCCCTGTCTGTCTCTCTGTCTCTGTCTCTGTCTCACCTCTCTGTCCTCTCTGTCTCACTCCTCACCCTCCCTCTCTGTCTCTCTCTGTCTCACCCTCTGTCTCTCTCTGTCTCCCTCGCTGTCTCACCCTCCCTCTCTGTCTCTCTGTCTCACCCTCCCTCTCTGTCTCTCTCTGTCTCACCCTCCCTCTCTGTCTCTCGCTGTCTCACCCTCCCTCTCTGTCTCTCTCTGTCTCACCCTCCCTCTCTGTCTCACCCTCCCTCTCTGTCTCTCGCTGTCTCACTCTCCCTCTCTTTTACTGCTTCAAGATTCATTTCTTAGGAGATGAAAACGAATGATATTATAATATACTTTCATCATCCGTCCTTTTTTATCTGAAATTACACAGCAAGAACGCACACACACACACACACACACACACACACACACACACACACACACACACACACACACACACACACACACACACACACACACACACACACACACACACACACACACACACACACACACTGGGGAGAAGTAAAGGGAATTAGCTGATGTACTTTGCACGGGTATAAATATTTGAACAAAATGGTTTGTTTATTATTACAATCTCCCCACTTAATGCGCTCTCGTTTTTTCTCCTTTCTCTTGTTTCCCTCCTTTCTCTTGTTTCCCTCCTTTCTCTCGTTACTCAGCTCCGTCTGTTTCTGTGTGCCACTCCAGTCAATCATTATGAGAAGCATTCACAGAAGCGCTAATCCACAGGCTCATCTCTCCGTCCTTCATTCTTACGGCTATATCTCCCGTTCTGTGTGTCATAGCCACTCACCATTAGACTGCTCACGTACAATGTTACAGTCAACCCCCCCGATTGAGTGAGGAAAAGGAGTGCATTTCAATTGGTGCTGGTGAACAGCAACAGAGTTTTCCCCTCTTTCTTTTTTTTTAGTGCAAGACAAAATAAAACATTCTTAACCTCGAACAGCAGTATTCGATTGAATCGAAGGAACAGTTACTCATCAGCAGACAATAGATTTCTCAGTGCTTCAAGGAAGAGAATACTGAAAGTACTGAACTTGTATCTGAGTGGCTTTTTAGAAAAAAAAGGCTGTATCACTGAAGGCTACATCGACCCCCCCCATCTCTCCACCCAAACACAAAGCCATTATGGTGGCATTAAGACAATGAGAGTATGGGGAGGTAATGGTAAAGTCAGATGATGAATGGCACTTTGTTTACAACCAGAGAGGATGATGGGAGTCTGATTTAGGCACCTTGGTAACAGGCAACACACCCTCTGGGAGAGGTGTGTGGTGTGTGTGTGTGTGTGTGTGTGTGTGTGTGTGTGTGTGTGTGTGTGTGTGTGTGTGTGTGTGTGTGTGTGTGTGTGTGTGTGTGTGTGTGTGTGTGTGTGTGTGTGTGTGTGTGTGTGTGTGTGTGTGTGTGTGGCATCAAAGTTAGCATTGTGTGGTTTGACAATGGCAAACAAGCCAATATTGAACTGGAAAGTAAAATAAAATATCCAAAACACAGCAGTCCATTCTTGAAATGATCATCTAGACATCCAATACCGTCAGCCAGAGAAATGCTCTAGCACTCTCATGAAGTATTCTAGTGCTGCTTCCATACAGCAGCACTCTCGATGTCATTGAGCAGTTTGTTCATATAATATTGAGATGAATGTAGTGACGAGTGTAGGCATCCATTTGAGCTGTCTGAATTCTGTCCCCTGGGTTACATTCTCAGACTGGGAGGAATGAGACCTTATATAGAGTCATATACTAGTTACAACATGACTGTCCGCAATCCCTGGAACATGATGATGCTAGTACACACAGATAGATGCAGGCAGGCATACACATACAGGCACAAACACACACATACACACACTTACACACACACACACACACACATAGCCTACCGTTCATCAAATTGATCAGAAATACAGTGTAGACATTGTTAATGTTGTAAATAACTATTGTAGCTGGAAACAGCATATTATTTTATGGAATATCTACATAGGCGTACAGAGGCCCATTATCGGCAACCATCACTCCTGTGTTCCAATGGCACGTTGTGGTAGCTATTCCAAGTTTATCATTTTAAAAAGTCTAATTCATCATTAGAAAACCCTTTTGCAATTATGTTAGCACAGCTGAAAACTGTTATGCTGATTAAAGAAGCAATAAAACTGGCCTTTTAAAACTGGCCTTTAGTGGGGCCTCCCACTCCTCTTTCTATTCTGGTTAGGGCCAGTTTGCTCTGTTCTGGGAAGGTGTAGTACACGGCATTGTACGAGATCTTCAGTTTCTTGGCAATTTCTTGCATGGAATAGCCTTCATTTCTCAGAACAAGAATAGACTGACGATGTTTCAGAAGAAAGGTCTTTGGTTCTGGCCATTTTGAGCCTTTTAATCAAACCCACAAATGCTGATGCTCCAGATACTCAACTAGTCTAAAGAAGGCCAGTTGCATTGCTTCTTTAGTCAGAGCACAACATATTTCAGCTGTGCTAACATAATTGAAAAAAGGTTTTCTAATGATCAATTAGCCTTTGTTAAAATGATAAACTTGGATTAGCTAACACAACGTGCCATTGGAACACAGGAGTGATGGTTGATGATAATGTGCCTCTGTACGCCTATGTAGATATTCCATTAATAATCAGCTGTTTCCAGCTACAAGAGTCATTTACAACATTAACAATGTCTACACTGTATTTCTGATCAATTTGATGTTATTTTAATGGAGAAAAAAATTGCTTTTCTTTCAAAATCAAGGACATTTCTAAGTGACCTCAAACTTTTGAACGGTAGTGTACATACAGTACTTAGTGTACATATGATCGGTAGTGTACATATATATACATACATGCACGCACGCACACCCACACACACACACACACAGTGACATCTGGCAGTGAGTTTGGGCTGACTGGTTCTATGGTGCCTGTGGGTGCTGATGGCTATGGTTCTATGGTTCCATGGTTCTGTGATTCAGAGCTGGGTTCCCGGAGAGAGTGGTGGGCTCTGCCAGAACCGACAGCAGGAGAGACAGAGAGCCCAGAACCCACGCCAGAACTCTGATTCCCACTGGGCCTGTATTTGTGTGTGTGTGTGTGTGTGTGTGTGTGTGTGTGTGTGTGTGTGTGTGTGTGTGTGTGTGTGTGTGTGTGTGTGTGTGTGTGTGTGTGTGTGTGTGTGTGTGTGTGTGTGTGTGTGTGTGTGTGTGTGTGTGTGTTCTCTGTGAAGCTTCTGGAGATTGCAGTGATATCACAGAAAACACCATATGACTTTTCTCTCTTTCTCCCTGTGTGAGATTCCTGTTACAGTACAAACTGTGTTTCTCTCCCCATTATGTTTGGAACAGCAGTGACAGATGCCAACAGGTTTACCTCAATTTGTTTCTGGGGCACAGGGTTTCTCCCCGCCTCTACCAGGGGCTGTCAGTGTATTCCTCCCCAACACTTATCTGTTATTACCTCTGTCCGTGGGTTATGATTTAGCTGTCAATGGAACAGTGATGATATGACATCATCATTGTGCTGCCAGCTTTAGGTCCTTTCGGAGGTGCTGCAGGGGAGGGGAGGATGATGGGAGATTCGCACCAGTGGCTTCACAAACAGCTCAATCACAGGGAGCAACCACCCATTGGCTCAAATGAAAGGGTAGCACTTTAACAGGAAATAATATGTGACATTCTTTGATGGTTTAAGTGCGGTACATGTTCAACACGGTCTCTGAGTCTGGTGTGTGTGTGTATCCCTTCATGATAGCACGCCGTGTTCGGTCCATCTCGTTGCGTTGCTGTGGTAACAGCCCGTTGCCCTGTTAACTTGTTTTGCCATTAGCCCTGGTTACCCCTGACTACCATGCCTGGTTAGCCCCTTTGGCTCATGATGCTTAATGACCTGTACTGTGTGTGTGTGTGTGTGTGTGTGTGTGTGTGTGTGTGTGTGTGTGTGTGTGTGTGTGTGTGTGTGTGTGTGTGTGTGTGTGTGTGTGTGTGTGTGTGTGTGTGTGTGTGTGTGTGTGTGTGTGTGTGTGTGTGTGTGTGTGTGTGTCCAGTCCATGTCTCCATGTGTGTGTTTGTGACGCATTTATCTCTGTATGAATGTATGTACAGTATGTGTGTCGGACAGTGAATATCTGCATGTGTTTGTGAGAGTGTCTGAGGCTCCATACTATCTAGGTCTGATTGATGGGACCTACAAGGCTCTGGTAACTTTGCCCAATTACCCAGAAAATTGTATCCTGCCGCAGTGATGGACTAACATGCTCATAGGGAGAGAGGGAAGAGGAGGACGGAAAAGGAGGCGGAGGAAAGGACGAAAAGAGTGGGGGCCATATCTAAGCCGTGTGCGCTAGCGTCAGAGACAGAGTGAGGGAAGGGGGGGGGGTGTGAGGTGACACAAACAGATCATGTAAAAGCAAAAGGCCCTTGCTTTAACAATGGGATCAGTTCAAAACATGTGTTTTCTATCGCTGTGGGGAAGTTATGAAGTTTATGAAGTTGCCGTATGCATAATTGCTGCTGTGAATGCTGTGTCTGTATCTCTGTGTGTACATGTGACTGGGTGTGAGATCTCTCTCTCTCTCTCTCTGTCTCTGTCTCTCTCTGTCTCTGTCTGTCTCTGTCTCTCTCTGTCTCTGTCTCTCTCTGTCTCTGTCTCTCTCTGTCTCTGTCTCTCTCTGTCTCTCTTGTCATGAGTGCGTCTGTCTGCGCCGGCTGATAAGGTGACAGCTAGCTCAGAGGTGACACCGTGGCCTTTTCGCACATGCTCATATCGTCCTACCCCAGTGACACGACATCACCGCCTCGCCGTGGGTGACAAGCAGAGCACACACTGCTCTCAGGTCAGATCCTGAAGGCCGCAGTGGGGAAAGGTAATGACAGTGGACAGCTAAAGGCTGATTTCAGATCAGAGGAATATGAAATACAGTACCAGGAGCAGGGATGTTTCTAAGTCAGATCCTGCAGGTAGCAGTGGTAAAGGAGGTAATAGGGGTCCATCTCTAGAAGCTGTCCCCAGGTCAGATTCAGTGTCAGTCAATCAAGAGAAGTTACCCCTGCTACTTTTGTGTTGATGTGCACTGTACTTTGATATAATAATTATTATTGATATTTATGTTTTTCCTGTGTGTGTGTGTGTGTGTGTGTGTTACTGGGTGTGTATGATTTAAGGTTTTTATGTTCATCTTATTTGGTCATATCTTGCTCCCACTGTAAAGGAGATGGGAGCTATATGTCTTCATAGCAGGCAGAGGTCGTGTTCTCTTTGTATTAGTGTCCTTATCTTACCAACCGACATGTACACACACACACACACGCACGCACACACACACGCACGCACACACGCACACACACGCACACACACACACACGCGCACACACACACACACGCGCACACACACACACACACACACACACATGCACACACACAAACACATGCACACACACACATGCACACGCACACACACGCACACGCACACGCACACGCACACGCTAAGATTGTACAGTGTGTGTAAGCCAAGGCCCTTTCTGCTCTCAGATCTGACTGACTGCAGCGATATGCAATTTCAGAGGCTGCCTTGTAGCCATTAAAATGTCAGCCATGTCCTGGCATTTACTTCAACATTTACCATTTACAGGATGGAGGGAAAACATTCACACACACACACACCACTAGACACACACAGCCAAATGCACACACACTCCCATACAGATCTGCCATCTTAATTGGATCCCTCAATTGCAAATTGTAGTGCATTCAAGGTTTTAAAAGGCTTCTAAAATGTGTAATTTTAAACTTTTAAATTTGACTTGATTTTGCCCTAACGAAAAATGCATCAATCCCTATAAAAAAAAATCCATGAATTATAATTCACATAACAATTTAAAATGTCCTTTTGCTGCAGGGTCAAATAAAAGTAATGTACAGTACTGGTCAAACATTTGGACACACCCACTCATTCCAGGGTTTTTCTTTATTTGTACTATTCTCTACATTGTAGATTAATAGTGAAGACAGCAAAACTATGAAATAGCACATATGGAATCATGTAGTAACCAAAAACGTGTTTAACAAATCTATATATTTTTGATTCTTCAATTTTGCCACCCTTTGCCTTGATGACAGGTTTGCACACTCTTGGCATTCTCTCAACCAGCTTCATGAGGTAGTCACCTGGAATGCATTTCAATTAACAGGTGTGCCTTGTTAAAAGTTCATTTGTGGAATTTCATTCCTTCTTAAGCCAATCAGTTGTGTTGTGACAAGGTAGGAGTGGTATACAGAAGATAGCCCAGTCTATCTGGAAAATGTCAAGAACATTTGAAGTTTATTCAAGTGCAGTCGCAAAAACCATCAAGCGCTATGATGAAACTGGCTCCCATGAGGACCGCCACAGGAAAGGAAGACCCAGAGTTACTTCTGCTGCAGAGGATAAGTTCATTAAATCTCAACATCAACTATTCAGAGGAGACTGCGTGGATCAGGCCTTTCATGGTCGAATTGCTGCAAAGAAACCACTACTAAAGGACACCAATAAGAAGAAGAGACTTGCTTGGGCCAAGAAAAGAGCAATGGACATTAGACCGGTGGATACTTGTCCTTTGATCGGATGAGTCCAAATGTGAATTTTTTGGTTCCAACCGCCGTGTCTTTGTGAGACATGGCTACCATAGCATTCTGCAGAGATACGCCATCCAATCTGGTTTGTGTTTTTAGTTGGGACTATCAGGCTTTGTTTTTCAACAGGACAATGACCCAACACACCTCCAGGCTGTATTTTAAATGCATCACCATGTTAAAACAATATCAAATGAAATAAAAACAAGCATGCTTGTGCGCAGACACGTACACACACACATTCACACGGATACATATTTCACAGTGTGACAACACATGTACACACATGTACTGCCCTCACACACCCCTCTCTGCCTTCCCCAAGCCATTAGGCTCTGCCCTGGCCTTGTCCCATCTTATTGGGCCGTTTCCATAAGGTCCAGATTGGATCAGTGTCCAGCCAATGATAAGTGTCCATGCCAATGATAAAATGCTCCATTTCCTCCCGGTCCAAGACCTTCTCTCCCAGAGTCGATTCATTTGGGCCCTGACTCTTTTTTCCTTTGCTGGGAATGGAGACGAGAAACACGGCAGCCAAGTTTGAGAGAGAGAAGAGAGAGAGAGAGAGAGAGAGAGAGAGAAGAGAGAGAGAGAGAGAGAGAGAGAGAGAGAGAGAGAGAGAGAGAATGAGAGAGAGAATGAGAGAGAGAGAGAGAGAGAGAGAGAGAGAGAGAGAGAGAGAGAGAGAGAGAGAGAGAGAGAGAGAGAGAGAGAGAGAGAGAGAGAGAGAGAGAGAGAGAGAGAGAGAGAGAGAGAGAGAGAGAGAGAGAGAGAGAGATAGATAGATAGATAGATAGATAGATAGATAGATAGATAGATAGATAGATAGATAGATAGATAGATAGATAGATAGATAGATAGATAGATAGATAGATAGATAGATAGATAGATAGATAGATTGGCTGCAAATCACTAACATTCCTTCCAAAAGCCCCGGTGCTAGAATCAGTATTCTGAAGATGTATGGGGCTGTAATGCAGGCCCAAGCCCTTTTGCTTATGGGCATGTCCTGCAGATTTGTGTTTGTGTGATTTGTAATGCATTATCTGGTGAAAGGATTGAAAGGGAGGATTACAAATAGCAGTCCCTCTTATCTCTACCAGTCCAGCACCCCGCTGTACAGTGTCCAACAGATATGCACGTACGTGCGCACACACACACGCGTGCGCAGGTAGACTGCTTTAAGTTCCTCGGGTGTCCAAATCACTCGAGACCTAACACCCACGCACAATCGCGAAGAAGGCGTGACAGCGCCTCTTCCCCTTCAGGTTGAACAAATTTGGCATGGGCCCTCAAATCCTGAAAAGGTTCTAAAGCTGTACCATTGAGCGCATATTGACTGTCTGCATCTGTGTTGGTATGGCAATAGCACCGCCCTCAATCGTATGGCGCTCCGGAGGGTTTTTCGGACAGCCCCGTACATTACTGGGGCCGAGCTCCCTGCCATCCAGGACCTCGTCAAAGACCCCAACCACCCAGGCCATAGACTATTTTCTCTGCTGCAGCACGGCAAGAGGTACCGGTGCATCAAGTCTGACACCAACAGGCTCTTGAGCAGCTTCTATCCCCAGGCAAAAATGACTGATGCAGCGCTAACAAAATAGCTACACGCACTCAGTTTTCTTTTTATCTTTATAGGCCTTTTATTGCACTGTCTCTGTGCACACTCGCAGGGCCCTACACGCTCACACACACTGTCACTCCAACACACACACACACACTCGCCTGCAAGCTGCTGCTACTCTTACAGTGGGGCAAAAAAGTATTTAGTCAGCCACCAATTGTGCAAGTTCTCCCACTTAAAAAGATGAGAGAGGCCTGTCATTTTCTTCATAGGTACACTTCAACTATGACAGACAAAATGAGAGAAAAAAATCTAGAAAATCACATTGTAGGATTATTAATGAATTTATTTGCAAATTATGGTGGAAAATAAGTATTTGGTCAATAACAAAAGTTTATCTCAATACTTTGTTATATACCCTTTGTTGGCAATGACAGAGGTCAAACTTTTTCTGTAAGTCTTCACAAGGTTTTCACACACTATTGCTGGTATTTTGGCCCATTCCTCCGTGCAGATCTCCTCTAGAGCAGTGATGTTTTGGGGCTGTTGCTGGGCAACACGGACTTTCAACTCCCTCCAAAGATTTTCTATGGGGTTGAGATCTGGAGACTGGCTAGGCCACTCCAGGACCTTGAAATGCATCTTACGAAGCCACTCCTCCGTTGCCCGGGCGGTGTGTTTGGGATCATTGTCATGCTGAAAGACCCAGCCACATTTCATCTTCAATGCCCTTGCTGATGGTAGGCTTTGTTACTTTTGTCCCAGCTCTCTGCTGGTCATTCACTAGGTCCCCCCGTGTGGATCATTTTGACCCCACGGGGTGAGATCTTGCGTGGAGCCCCAGATCGAGTGAGATTATCAGTGGTCTTGTATGTCTTCCATTTCCTAATAATTGCTCCCACAGTTGATTTCTTCAAACCAAGCTGCTTACCTATTGCAGATTCAGTCTTCCCAGCCTGGTGCAGGTCTACAATTTTGTTTCTGATGTCCTTTGACAGCTCTTTGGTCTTGGCCATAGTGGAGTTTGGAGTGTGACTGTTTGAGGTTGTGGACAGGTGTCTTTTATACTGATAACAAGTTCAAACAGGTGTCATTAATACAGGTAACGAGTGGAGGACAGAGGAGCCTCTTAAAGAAGAAGTTACACGTCTGTGAGAGCCAGAAATATTGCTTGTTTGTAGGTGACCAAATACTTATTTTCCACCATAATTTGCAAATAAATTCATAAAAAAATCCTACAATGTGATTTTCTGGAAATGTTTTTCTCATTTTGTCTGTCATAGTTGAAGTATCCCTATGATGAAAATTACAGGCCTCTCTCATCTTTTTAAGTGGGAGAACTTGCACAATTGGTGGCTGACTAAATACTTTTTTGCCCCACTGTATATCCTCTTGCCTCGTCACCTTACCCTTGAACATATCTACCTCAGTCACACCAGTATCCCTGCACATGTAAATATGGCATTAGAACTGACTTTTTAAATATTTACTGTATATAGTTTGATACTTTACTTTGTCTTTCTCATTCTTATTTCTCGTGTTTTTTTTCTTCTAGTAATATATTATTTATTTTTGCATTTTTGGGTTTAGAGCTGGCAAGAAAGGCATTCCACTGTACGTGTGCGTGTGACATTAAAACTTGAAGCTTGCAACTTGAAACACGCACACACACAGTCTTAAAACGAACCTTGCGGTAAACAAAATTGGAATGCCGCTGTTTCCCAATGTTCTTGAACTTGAGATTTCATTTGAAGTCACATACTGTTATTGGGTGATTCCACGCCAGTGGGAGTGGGGAATATTTTTTGGTATCTCCGATTGATCTGGCACTTCTCATATAGGAACTTCATTGGGAGAAAGGATGTTTAACATGCTTTTTACATGTGTATCACACACATTTTTTGCGAAAATCCTGATGAAATATGCCAATTTAGGCCCTTTTTAAACCTATGCATGCCTCCTATAAGACCCTATGATCCAGGAACTGTACATGATACAGACAACCTCTTGCTCTCATAATGCTTCTTATAGTGTTATCTAACATATGGAGTATGTCTAGATTCTGAAATATACATTTTCACAATTTACTCAACATAATGATTATAAAATCAGCCAGAAAAGTAACGTCCTCTCACTTCTCAGCAAACGTAACATGTGTAAATATTTGTATGAACATAACGAGATTCAACTACTGAGACATAAACTGAACAAGTTCCACAGACATGTGACTAACAAAAATTGAGTAATGTGTCCCTGAACAAAGGGTTGTCAAAATCAAGTATCTGGTGTGGCCACCGGATGTGTTAAGTACTGCAGTGCAGATCCTCCTCATGGACTGCACCAGATTTGCCATTTCTTGCTGTGAGATGTTACCCCACTCTTCCACCAAGGCACCTGCAAGTTCCCAGACATTTCTGGGGGGAATGGCCCTCACCCTGCGATCCAACAGGTTCCAGACGTGCTCAATGGAATTGAGATCCGGGCTCTTCGCTGGCCATGGTAGAACACTGACATTGTTGTCGTGCAGGAAATCATGCACAGAATGAGCAGTATGGCTGGTGGCATTGTCATGCTGGAGGGTCATGTCAGGATTAGCCTGCAGGAAGGGTACCACAGGAGGGAGGAGGATGTCTGCCCTGTAACGCACAGCGTTGAGATTGCCAGCAATGACAACAAGCTCAGTCTGATGATGCTGTGACACACCGCCCCAGACCATGACGGACCCTCCACCTCCAAATCGATCCCGCTCCAGAGTAAAGGCCTCGGTGTAACGCTCATTCCTTCGACGATAAACGCAAGTCCGACCATCACCCCTGGTGAGACAAAAACGTTTTGCCAGTCCTGTCTGGTCCAGTGACGGTGGGTTTGTGCCCATAGGCGATGTCCGGTGAGGACCTGCCTTACAACAGGCCTACAAGCCCTCAGTCCAGCCTCTCTCAGCCTATTGCGGACAGTCTGAGCACTAATGGAGGGATTGTGCGTTCCTGGTGTAACTCGGGCAGTTGTTGCCATCCTGTACCTGTCCCGCATGTGTGATGTTCGGATGTACCGATCCTGTGCAGGTGTGCAGGTATGGTTACACGTATTCTGCCACTGCGAGGACAATCAGCTGTCTGTCCTGTCTCCCTGTAGCACTGTCTTAGGCGTCTCACAGTACGGACATTGCAATATATTGCCCTGGCCACATCTGCAGTCCTCATGCCTCCTCGCAGCATGCCCAAGGCACGTTCACGCAGATGAGCAGGGACCCTGAGCATCTTTCTTTTGGTGTTTTTCAGAGTCAGCAGAAAGGCCTCTTTCGTGTCCTAAGTTTTCATAACTGTGACCTTAATTGCCTACCGTCTCTAAGCTGTTCGTGTCTTAACGACCGTTCCACAGGTGCATGTTCATTAATTGTTTATGGTTCATTGAACACGCATGGGAAACCGTGTTTAAACCCTTTACAATGAAGATCTGTGAAGTTATCTCAAATATATCTCAAAACAATATACATTTCTTGATTTTGTTCATTTTAAGACATTGTTTGGAACAATTAGTCTACAAGTACGCCACGTTTCCAGAGTGGGCTCTCTGCTAATTCGGAAGTTATGATCAAGCACCACCAACACAGTGAATGGTGAATGGATTCAAAGGAAACTCCCTCTGCTGGTGATTTGCTGAATAGGCACACACAGTGTTCAACTATCACTTTTCTATTAAATACGGCCACATACAGTTCAGATTCTCTGTAGCCTACTATAACACTGTCCAATATTGTCGTGACATTGTTTTTGTATTAGCTGACCCACTGCAGAGAGGAAGAACAAGAGAAAGATAGAAAGAGAGAGACAATGACAGAGGAAACGGAAATGGAAGTAGACGTGAGTCTGAGTCACCGATCTCTGTGCTTGGCCACCAGGTGTTTGCTAATGCAGTTTACTGTAGAGGACGAGAGGAGAACCGTCTGACTGAATAACCGAATAGAGAGGCAGTTTTTCCTTTTTGATGTAGGATCAGTTTTGCCTTTGATATCACAATGAATGAGATTACATGCACAGGGAGGAGGCACTCCCACCCAAATCAGCACTTCTACTCTGAGATGCTTGAGACATACATATACAGCCCCTGGACTGGCTCTGTACGTCTCATCTCGTTGTAAGTCTCTGTTCTGTTAGATATTGATCCTAGCTGATGTTGTCTGTAGACCTTATACCTTATCACAGCATATTTTCCCCTTTCCTCACTCCCTCGCTTTTATGAATGCATACAGATGCATACGATCAGACACTACCCCCTACTCCATAATTCTGGATGTAGCCCCATAGCCCTTGATGGTGACTACTTAACATTTAAAGAGAAAGAGAGAGACAGAGAGAGAGAGAGGAGAGAGAGAACAAACGATAACAGCTCCACAGGTCTATGGGACGCTGTGAGAACAAATGTATAATTTCATTTTAATGCGCTGAGGGTAAGAGGCGCTGCTCTCTAGGCGCTCGCCACGCGTTGTTTACTGGACTGATTTTAATGGGTTGTTGGCCACATCATAAAAAAAGCCACTCTGTATCACCAGCAGTGACCTCGGGCTGAGCTGTTATCTAGCCTGCTTCAAAGAGCCTCGCGTTCCCTGTGATGTATCACCAACACACACAAATGTGGAGACACACTCACTTAATTCAGGCCGCTACGTATGCACACACACCAAGGGTATTGTCAAAACTGCCCAATCATGTCCTCTAAAGTAATTGAATTCCTTTTTAAACATAGAGAGATGAGGACAAGGTGGAGGGAGGGGGTGAGGGAGTGATGGGGGAACATAGCTGAGAGATGGAAGGGAGAGGTGGAGGGGTGAATTAGGCCGACGAGAGGTGATGAAGCAGCGAGTGCAGCCCAGATTCCGCTGAAATGGATTTTTACAGCATAGTGCAGCGCTGTCAATTTGCAAAGGGAGGACAAAAAACAACAACAAGCGAAACCACATACCAAAATGAACCTCAGGATCGATGGTGTACAACTCCAACGTGCGTCGGTGCTGCTGCGCTGGCTGTTTTAACAGAGCTAGTGTAAACAGCACATGAGGGAGAGAGAGGATCAGATGAACACAAATAATCCTAGTGGTTTACACCTGTCCTCTGAGAGAAAGAATAGATGGATCATCTCCTCTTGTCTTCTCCTCCCCTCTTTCTCTATGTTTCCTACTCTTCTCCTCTCTTCCTCTCTGCTGTTTGTCTCCTCCACTTCTCTCCTCTTCCCTCTTCCACTACCTAATACAAAAACTGGAGATCGAGAATCAAGGTGACTAAACATCTGAGTAATGGCCAGAGGTTTGTCCCCCATTTTGTTTTTGGCAAGGATCACGCCATCGGGTCAACTGCCAAGATGTCAGAGTGATAATGGAGGGCATAGTTAGAGAGAGAATAGTAAAATCGCACTGTACTGTAGAGAGAGGGAGGGAGGGAGGGAGGGAGGGAGGGAGGGAGGGAGGGAGGGAGAGGAGGGAGAGGAGGGAGAGTGAGAGAACAGGCCAAAGAGGGGGAGAAAAGAGATCACTTCTGGAGAGGTTGGGGACTACAAGACACTGGCTGTAATGAGAAAAATAAATAGAGGAATGGAGAAAGACAAAGAGGGTGGGTAAAGAATGAAACTGGGAAAGAAAGAGAGAAAGTTAGAGGAAGAGACGAAATACAAAATTAGGCGTGGTGTAGCCTGCTGCTTCCCAAAACCTGGGTCCCCTGGGTTCCCCCCATAACCACCCCTTGCCATAGACCTTTGCCAGCACTGACCTTCCACACCTCTGTTAGGTAGTTTCTACAGCACGATACAGCTCACTACTACTTCCACAGTCCATTCCCCCAGAGGGCAGCAGCAACCTTGTCCAGGTGCTGAGCCTGGTTGATAAGCACATGAGGTGGTGCCAATTAGGGTGATCGCCAGTCAGTGTCCCAGCTTTCAAGTCGTGAGGCTGCTGTCTTTGTTTAGTGGCCATGAGGTCTTTCGTTTGTTTTTGAGTCTTTAATTTGGGCATGCCTTTGGTATTTTTCCTTTTTGTAAATATGTACGTTTCGTCACCATCTGAACAAATAATGATCCGCATGGACTGACCGACCAAGAGGTTCAAGAGAGACCGAGCTGGTCATGAACCAAGTTAAGGTTGCTACACTACATGACCAAGAGTATGTGGACACCTGCTCGTTGAACATCTTATTCCAAAATAGTGGGCATTAATAGGGAGTTGGTCCCTCCTTTTCTGCATTAACAGCCTCCACTATTCTGGGAAGGCTTTCCACTAGATGCTAGAACATTGCTGCGGGGACTTGCTTTCATTCAGCCACGAGCATTAGTGAGGTCGTGCACTGATGTTGGGCGATTAGGCCTTGCTCGTAGGCGGCGTGCCAATTCATCCCAAAGGAGTTCAATGGGGTTGAGGTCAGGGCTGTGTGAAGGCCAGTCAAGTTCTTCCACACCGATCTCGACAAACCATTTCTGTATGGACCTCGCTTTGTGCGCGGGGGCATAGTCATGCTGAAACAGGAAAGGGCCTTCCCCAAACTGTTGCCACGAAGTTGGAAGCACATAATCATCTAGAATATCATTGTATGATGTAGCTTTAAGATTTTCCTTCACTGGAACTTATGGGCCTAGCTCGAACCATGAACAACAGCCCCAGACCATTACTTTACAGTTGGCACTGAATTCGCGCAGGTAGCTTTCCTGGCATCTGCCAAACCTAGATTCAGACTGCCAGAACGTGAAGCATGATTCATCGCTCCAGTGAACGCATTTTACTGATCCAGAGTCCAATGGCGGTGAGTTGTTCTGCTGATGTTGCTTCCAGAGGCGGTTTGGAACTTGGTAGTGAGTGTTGCAACCGAGGACAGACAATTTTTACGCGCTTCGGCACTCGGCGATCCCGTTCTGTGAGCTTGTGTGGCCTACCACTTCGTGGCTGAGCCGTTGTTGCTCCTAGACATTTCCACTTCACAATAACAGTTGGCCTGGGCAGCTCTTGCAGGGCAGAAAGTTGATGAACTGACTTGTTGGTAGCATCCTATGACGGTGCCACGTTAAAAGTTACTGACCTCTTCAGTAAGGCCCTTCTACTGCCAATGTTTGTCTATGGAGATTGCATGGCGGTGCGCTCAATTTTATACACCTGTCAGCAACGGGTAAGTCTGAAATAACCGAATCCACAAATTTGAAGGGGTGTCCACATACTTTTGTATATATAGTCTCCCTGGACACATGTACATTCAACACTTAGGTGCATACGCTGGCTTCTTCCATAAATGCACACATTCATTCAGGTTACAGACCATGTAAGTAAGCCTAGAACCCCTAGACAAAGCGAGTGCCACAATACCCGTAGGCTAGTTATGGGTTTCGTTAACACACCCTCCTCCCTCTTCCTCCTACTCGTGTTCTCTCCATCCGTCTCTCATAAATCGGCTGTGAGAGTGAAGAATAAAGAGTACGAGAGATCTGTCAGTGCTACATAAAAAGCCCACTGCCTAATAAATACATGTCCGGAATGAATTAGGAGATTAAATCATCACAAGGCATTAATGCCAGAGCCACAGCGCCAGATGAAAATCTCACAGCACCATTCTGTTTGGCCGCTCATTTCGCAGCTCCGTATTCATTCCTAAGGCTTTGGTTACACTGTGTCTGCTGGGTTTGAGGGATTGGTGTGTGTGGATGTTCGTGTGGACGTGTATTTGTGTGCTTTGATTGTGGATTGGTGTGTAGTTCTGGATGCATTTAATCCCTTCGTTGTGTGTATTTAAGTCATTTTTGGGGATACCGGTATATGAGTTATTTTGAACAAGACAAATGATGTGTTTTTTAAAAATTTGCTTCTATTTCTGATGCTTATTATGATTCCACAGAGACAGAGGCGAGGCCCAGCAGACATGGGGAACCAGGAACCAAAGCCCACTCCAACCCAGGAAAGAGGAGAACAGAAGAGGGTGAGGGAAAAAAATCAGGAATCTGCTGTAAACTGAAATATCTCTGTAATATCTCTGTGATATCTCTGTCGGGTGCCTTTTAGAGTTTTGTCTCTATCTGAGTGTGTGAGTGGGATAACCTCAGCCCACGGCTGTCAAAAAGCAGCCGCGTAGCTAATTAATTATCACCTGATCAAAGACATCCCCCTCAGTAATGTGGTGTTTTAGCACAGGCAACATGAAAGCAGTAGTATGGTGCCTTAGCTGAAGCTAACATGAAGTTCTTAGTAAGGCAGCATGTTAGCCGATGCTAAAGTGAAAGCAGTAATACGGTGCATTAGCGGAAGCTAACATGTATGTAGGTAGTAATGTGGTGTGTTAGCGCAGGTTACCATGAAAGCAGTGCTAGGGTGCATTAGCTGAAGCTAACATGTAGTACAGTGGAGGCTCCTCAGAGGAGGAAGGGGAGGACCATCCTCCGGTGAATTTCATGTTTTTTAAAATTGTGAAACATTAAAAAAGTTGTCCTTTTTAGATAAAACTATACTAAATATATTCACGTCACCAAATAATTGATTCAAACACACTGTTTTGCAATGGAGGTCTACGATAGCCTCAACAGCACTCTGTAGGGTAGCAACATGGTGTAGCCGGAGGACAGCTAGTTTCCATCCTCCTCTGGGTACATTGATTTCAATACAATACCTAGGAGGCTCATGGTTCTCACCCGTTCCATAGAATTACACAGTAATTATTACAACATCCTGGCTTGTCCTCCAACTTATCAGAGCTTTTGCAGCATAAACTGACATGTTGTCAATCCAATCAAATGATCAGAAAATGAATCTAGTACTGAAAGCATAAGCTCCAGCTGCATGCACTGCAGTGCATAACATGTGGTGAGTATTTGACTCGGAGACAAAAAGACAATAGTGGAACAGTTTTTAACAAATGTATTTCTTAAAAAATTAATAAGCAAGAGAGAAAGAGAGAGAGAGAGCTAGCTATATCTCCATGTTTTTTTTCTCTCACTTTCACTTAACTAGCGAATGCAGCTTGCTAGTTTAGCCTACTCAAACACCCCTCTCAAACAGAGAGGGGTGCTATGTTAGCTGGCTATAGCTATCCAACACTGGAACTCTTCCAAGTTAAGGTAAGCTTTTGGTTTTATTAGTTTATTAATTGCCAGGGCCTGCTAAATTGCTTGCTTGACTGTACATTGTACTGCATGATTGTAGTGGGTTTACGAACACGTTAGTTCTAGTAGCTCTGTTGACTAGTATGACGTTAGCTAATATGGTGACAATGAGGTAGGCTGTGTGTAGCGGTTAACAGTTATGATATAAATGTGTGGCTTGGAAAGGTTTTTCCTCCTGGTCACAGACAGCTGATGTGTTGTGCACTGAAGTCCACAAATGAAGGGAAAAGGTGAGAGGAGGAGAGAGCGCGTAGATGTGACAATGAATTATACAACAACTGATCATGCTGTTTGTATGTGGCTGCTATGAAAGTGAACTGTGTTTGCATGTGATCAGAGGGGTATTAATTCCTGCCGATTCTGTTCAAATGGAAGCAAACAAAACAGAACCGGGATAACATACCTGAATTTGTTCAATAGAAACTCCAATAGAAACTTTTGTTTGCACTGTTGGACTAATGGTTTACACCCTAGATGAGCTAGATGCAGGCAAGAGTGATCAAGGCGATATTGAAAGTGTTACTGTCTGTCACATTGTAAACGTTGTAAACTTTGTTGTAAACTTTCATTCACAGGCTAGGTTGTCGCAACCTCATGATGGGTATAGGTAAAATTCAAGTATCATGTAGTAGCCTAAACCTATCGATGTTACATTGAGCTGGGTGAATGGAATATGCTGTAATAGCAATAAGGCAATGCTCATTAAAAAACAGAATCGTCCTCCCTCATCTTAAATGGTACCGGCTACCACTGATGTAGTAGTTAGTAATAAGCAGTGTGTTAGCCAAGGCGAACATGAAAGCAGGGACTAATATAGAGAAGAAGCGTAGCATGACCTGGCATAGGCCAACATCCTCTTGGAGTGTTAGCGTTTAGCATTGGCAAACAAGCCTTCAGATCAGTAATGTTGCGTGCATTGACTCAGTTTAATTGGTTAGATTGAATTCATTTCTTGAAAATAAAACATGCAGTATTTAATCTTGTGTAACCTGCACAGAAGAAGCACATGTCTCAACAGTAATATCAGCATGTGTGTGTGTATGCTAACATGAGAGAAAATGTGTTTTTTAGATGTGCATTTTAGCTCCCGGCTCTCGTGGAGCATCAGAATCCTATCTGTCAGATGCATTACACAGAACACGGCAGGGAATACTTATCAGGCTCATTTATTTTCATATGGTTCTTTTGAATTTCAGGTCCTTACATGGTTATTCTCTACAGGAGGGCGGACCAGACACTAATGACTCGAACATACTGGTCACAACCATTTTTTTTTTATCAAAGGGTGTATGTGTGTCGGGGAAACGGGGGGTGTGTGGTTGTGTTTGTCTTTTGGATTCTGCCTTTGTTCCGGGTTACACTTGTCTTTTGAATTGACATTCAACAGATATCACTGAAAGACTT
>NC_068424.1:49238206-49293206 GCF_023373465.1 Oncorhynchus keta | reverse complement strand
AATTGTCTCAAGGCTTAAAAATCATTATTTATCCTGCCGCCTCCCCTTCATCTACACTGATTGAAGTGGATTTAACAGGTGACGTCAATTAGGGATTATAGCTTTCACCTGGATTCACCTGGTCTATGTCATGGAAAGACCTAATGTTTTGTACACTCAGTGTAGAACATCCATTAGTTTGTGCAGTTTATGCATGTACAGGTCTACCTTCTGGTTTGTGTCAATCTGTCTGGACCACTGAGCTTTACCACATTGTCTCTATCTCACTGCTCTCATTTCGTTCTGTGTTGCTGTATAACGTTTGCATTTAGTTTCTCTGAGTGTGTGTTTTTGTTTTCTGTGGGCGTAATTAGTCGGTGACCTTGGGGTCCCGGGCGGCGGCGACGGTAACAAGTGCTTGGTTAACCGTTAGATAGCGTGTTTTTTTCTGGTGATAGAGGAGACGGTAGGGGAGACGGTTGATTTAATGTAATGAAATGGTCTGTTATTCTAACAGAGCCAATAAGCTGCTCTGAGACAGAGCGGACAGGATATCAGTCCACACAGTGTGTGTGTGTGTGTGTGTGTGTGTGTGTGTGTGTGTGTGTGTGTGTGTGTGTGTGTGTGTGTGTGTGTGTGTGTGTGTGTGTGTGTGTGTTTCCGCGTCTCATCAAACTGTAATATCATGTGTCCCAGGGGACCTGAGGTAGATATGCGATGTTCAGACATCTCTCCCTCTTCAAATATTGAAGTACCTCTCTTCTGCCTATTATGATGGTTATAAATGTCACGGCCCATAACTCTGCCGTGACAAACGATTACAGCCGACTCAACAGGCGGTGTGTGCGTGTGTGTGTGGGTGTATTATAAATGTCAGCCCTCATATCTCACCTGCGGTAAGTGTGTCCTAAGGACCATAGCGTGCGTGCGTGCGTGCGTGTGTGTGTGCGCGTGTGTGTGTATGTCTATGCGAGCAGATGTGTTTTTACTGTTTGCTCATATTTTCTATTGCCATACTTTAGTCGAGCTTCACTCTAGATTATCTAGTTGTGCCCCCTGTCCCTCAATAGAGTAAACTTCTCCTTCGCTTGGAAGCTGCATCCCAAAAGGCCATGTATAAGAATGTATTTAGCATTCTTTAAATCTTCTTTTAAAGTAGTTTGCTACTTTGCTTTGAGCAAAACCTTGAGAAAACGATATTCTGACAAAGCCACTGTGCTTCTGTTAGTTGGTGTGTGTGCGCACGTGTGCTGTTTACCCATTTCCTCTTCACTGTGTGTGTGTGTGTGTGTGTGTGTGTGTGTGTGTGTATTTTGCTTCCAGGAGAGTCGGTCAGTGATGAATATTCATGCTCTGAAAGCGATAGGACTCTTCAATTGGGCTTTGGGGCCTCTCTCTCTCTGTATCTGTCTCTCTCTCTGTAAGAACTAGAGGCTTTCTCATTGCATCAGACGCATATTTTCCCATAAGCCACTGGGGTTTATTCTCCAGCATGTGGACTGAAATGCCCTCTGTTTATCTCTGCTATTCTTCAATTACATGCAGAATAAAATTTCACCTCCGTGGATTTCATTTCTCACCCGTTCATTCTGTTCAATCGCTCGTCTTCCCGAGAGGCTCTCCATGGTCTTTCATCCCTCTATCGTTTATCCTCTCCCTCACTCCCTTTATCCTGATCCAGCCCTCACTCCCCATTCTACTGTAGGCCAAACGGAATCACACCCTGTGGAGTTCATACAAACGGAAAAGATACTGTGTGTATATATACAGTACCAGGTCAAAAGTTTGCACACACATACTCATTCAAGGGATTTTCTTTATTTTACATCGTAGAATACACTGTAGAATATTTTTCCTTCACTGTGCAGTCCATCTCATCTGATGCAGCACTCCATCACTCTCCTTTTGGTCAAATAGCCCTTTCACAGCCTGGAAGTGTGTTGGGTCATTGTCCTGTTGAAAAACAAATGATAGTCCCTCTAAGCGAAAACCAGATGGGATGGCGTATTGCTGCATAATGCTGTGGTAGTGTGCCTTGAATTCTAAATAAATCACCATCACACCTCCTCCTCCATGCTTCATGGTGGGAACCACAAATGTATAGAGACAAAGTAGAGTCGCAATTCAAGGGCTCAGACACGAGAGGTATGTGACAGAGTGGACTATATCATGGACTATAAAAGGAAAACCAGCCCCGTCGCGGACCAGGATGTCTTGCTCCCAGACAGACTAAACAACTTCTTTGCTCGCTTTGAGGACTATACAGTGCCACTGACACGGCCCGCTACCAAAACCTGCGGGCTTTCCTTCACTGCAGCCGACGTGAGTAAAACATTTAAACGTGTTAACCCTCGCAAGGCTGCAGGCCCAGACAGCATCCCCGGCCACGTCCTCAGAGCATGCTCAGACCAGCTGGCTGGTGTGTTTATGGACATATTCAATCATTCCCTGTCCCAGTCTGCTGTTCCAACATGCTTCAAGAGGGCCTACATTGTTCCTGTTCCCAAGAAAGCAAAGGTAACTGAGCTAAATGACTATCGCCCCATAGCACTCACTTCCGTCATCATGAAGCGCTTTGAGAGACGAGTCAAGGACCATATCACCTCCACCCTACCTGACACCCTAGACCCACTCCAATTTGCTTACCGCCCCAATAGGTCCACAGACAACACAATCAATTTGATCATGAATGCCTGATTCTGTCTCCTCTGAACAGTTGATGTTGAGATGTGTCCGTTTGAACTCTGTGAAGCATTTATTTGGGCTGCAATTTCTGAGGCTGGTACCTGTAATGAACTCATCCTCTGCAGCAGAGGTAACTCTGGGTCTTCCTTTCCTGTGGCGGTCCTCATGAGAGCCAGTTTCATCAAACTCTCGATGGTTTTTGCGACTACACTTGAAGATACTTTCAAAGTTCTTTACATTTTCCGGATTGACTGACTTTCATGTCTTAAAGTAATGATGCACTGCCATTTCTCTTTGCTTATTTGAGCTGTTCTTGCCATAATATGGCCATTTGATTGGCTCAAATGCATTAACCGTTTCATATGAGTTCCAAATGCCTCTAACGGTCGCCCCAGCGTGAGTTGTTTATTTTCTAACAAGTTGTATTTTTTAACAACAGTTTGAATTGTGGTGTGTTCCACCTCCTCATTAATTCACATTCAGCATTTGCGGACAATTTATGTTTTGAGGCTTTACTCAGCTGGATGAACTTCTCTCTTTCAGGAGAACCCGCCGAACTCATGTTCGTGCAGCTCAAGTATGCATATATTTGAGCAGTCTTGCCAGAATTTGAACATATTCTTGCTGGCGCTCGCTTTGCCTTCCTTCCCTGTTGTTTTCCTTACAAATAATAACTTTGGACAAGTGTGCGTTCCTTTCAAAGTAAGTTCCTTATTTTCCGTATATCGTGTTGTTGTTGCCACTACAGGGGCATACAGTATGTACGTATATATTTTAGATTTTCTATTTCACCTTTTTTTAACCAGGTAGTAGGCCAATTGAGAACAAGTTCTCATTTACATCTGCGACCTGACTAAGATAAAGCAAAGCAGTGCGGCACAAACAACAACACAGAGTTACACAGGGAATAAACAAGCGTACAGTCAATAACGCAATAGAAAAAAAGAAATATATACAGTGTGTGCAACTGGCGTGAGGAGGTAAGGCAATAAATAGGCCATAGTAGCGGAGTAATTACAATTTAGCAAATTAACACTGGAGTGATAGATGAGCAGATGATGATGTGCAAGTAGAAATACTGGTGTGTAAAACAGCAGAAAAGTAAATAAAAACAATATGGGGATGAGGTAGGTAGATTGGATGAGTTATTTACAGATGGGCTATGTACAGCTGCAGCGATCAGTTAGCTGCTCAGATAGTTGATGTTTAAAGTTAGTGAGGGAAATATAAGTCTCCAGCTTCAGCGATATTTGCTAATTGTTCCAGTCATTGGCAGCAGAGAACTGTAAGGGAAGGTGGCCAAAGGGGGTGTTGGCTTTGGGGATGACCAGTGAGATATACCTGCTGGAGCGCGTGCTATGGGTGTGTGTTGTTATCGTGACCAGTGAGCTGAGATAAGGCGGAGCTTTACCTAGCATAGACCTATAGATGACCGCAGTGGTGGGTGGTATAAGGGGCTTTGGTGACAAAACGGATGGCACTGTGATAGACTGCATCCAGTTTGCTGAGTAGAGTATTGGAAGCTATTTTGTAAATGACATCGCTGAAGTCGAGGATCGGTAGGATAGTCAGTTTTACGAAGGTATGTTTGGCGGCTTGAGTGAAGGAGGCTTTGTTGTGAAATAGGAAGCCGATTCTAGATTTAATTTTGGATTGGAGATGTTTAATATGAGTCTGGAAGGAGAGTTTACAGTCTAGCCAGACACCTAAGGTATTTGTAGTTGTCCACATATTCTAAGTCAGAACCGTCCAGAGTAGTGATGCTAGTCGGGCAGGTGGGTGCGGGCAGTAAACAGTTGAAGATTTACTAGCATTTAAGAGCAGTTTGAGGCCACGGTAGGAGTGTTTTATGGCATTGAAGCTCCTTTGGAGGTTAGTGAAAACAGTGTCCAAAGAAGGGCCAGATTTATACAGAATAGTGTTGTCTGCATAGATGTGGATCAGGGAATCACCCGCAGCAAGAGCGAAATCGTTGATATATACAGAGAAAAGAGTCAGCCCGAGAATTGAACCCTGTGGAACCCCCATAGAGACTGCCAGAGGTCCCGACAACAGGCCCTCCAATTTGACACACTGAACTCTGTCTGAGAAGTAGTTGGTGAACCAGGCGAGGCAGTAATTAAGAATATGGTGATTGACAGAGTCAAAAGCCTTGTCCAGGTCGATGAAGACGGCTGCACAGTAGTGTCTTTTATCGATAGCGGTTATGATATCGGTTAGTACCTTGAGCGTGGCTGAGGTGCACCCGTGACCAGCTTCAAAAAAACAGATTGCACAGGTACGGTGGGATTCGAAATGGTCAGTGATCTGTTTATTTACTTGGCTACTTGACTTTAGAAAGGCAGGGCAGGATGGATATAGGTCTATAACAGTTTGGAGAGGGGGATGACCGCGGCAGCTTTCCAATCTTTAGGGATCTTAGACGATACGAAAGAGAGGTTGAACCGACTGGTAATAAAGTAGTAGGCTGTGAATCGATGATAAATGAACAGGCACCGCATTGATTATATGCAACGCAGGACAAGCTAGTTACCCTAGTAATATCATCAACCATATAGTTAACTAGTGATTATGTGAAGAATAGATTTTTTGTTTATAGAAGATAAGTTTAATGCTAGCTAGCAACTTACCTCGGCTCCTTGCTGCACTCGCGTAACAAGTGGTCAGCCTGCCACGCAGTTTCCTCGTGAAATGCAATGTAATCGGCCATAATACAAAAATTATCCAAAAATGGCGATTACATAATCCAAAAATCCTGATTACCGATTGTTATGAAAACTTGAAATCAGCCATCCTGAATAATCGGTCGGCCTCTAATATGTGTGTGTATCTATATATGTTCACACACACACACACACACACACAAAACACTCACCAAACAGACAGTACCAGTCAAACGTTTCGAACACCTACTCATTCAAGGGTTTTTCTGTTGGGGGAAAGGTAATGACTTCCCTTCTACCAAACAGACAGAGGGACAGGAGGAGAGAAGTATACCTGATTATTAAATGACCAAACCTACTGGTGGGCTGTTAACGATCCAAGACAATAGGCTTTGATAGAAATGCTAGTCAGACCAATTATAAAAAATAAATGGTATTCCCACTATATAGCCTGCTAATGGGTATTTGATCTCACTTATTGACATTGAGCTGACCTGTCAGACTAAAGGTATTGGAATCAGATGCACTCATTATGACTCTCCAACACAACTCCGGGCCCACTCTGCTTCCCATGGAGCCAGGTAACCGTGGCGATGGTGTCTGTGGAGACCGGGGGTGGATTAACGTCTCCCCTGCCAGTAACCATGCCACGCCTCGACACACACACAATGGGAGGGGACAACACTAAGCCTGAGGGGACTGGCAAGCACACGTAAACACACACACACACACACACACACACACACACACACACACACACACACACACACACACACACACACACACAAGGCAATGCCTGGATGGTGGCTACTGTGACAGACAGGAACATACATAGGCACACAAGTTGAAGCATGCATGCATACAGACTGTACACACACACTGAGCAGCTATTACAACTGAGCAGCTATTAATTTGGGGTCAGAACACTCCCCTCTAACAGGGCAGTTGGCAGTGAGGTTTGTCCTGTTTGAAAACCATCTTTACTATCAAATCATTCTCCTACACTCTGGCTCCAGTCCAACAACGAGAGGACGTAAAATCAAGTTTTATTTTCTTCTTTCTCTTTTTATCTCTCTGGGGGAATATTATCCATAAAAGCAGAGTGGAACCGAGAGCGGTGAGCAGCGTTTCCGAGGGGAGGAGTTAGGGCATTGCACTCTTAACCTTTTTTTCCTAATGGAACTTTAAAGCGCTGGGGTAATGTGCTTCCTGCGGAGAGTAGTTGGGAATGGCTGTAGCTATTAAATGGTAATAGGGGTGCTTTTAAGCCTTGAATGGTTCCGTGCCTCATGGAGAGGAGAGGTTAGAGGGTTAGTTGTGCTTCAGAGACACAACCCTTGAGGGAACTGCATTATTAAACTCAATAAGACCCAATTAACTGCTTTAGAGTTTGTACCTATATAATTGTCAGTAGTCGGTACAACCTAATGCTATTTTAGCGTGCAGGCCAAGGTGTGATCGCTGTGACCTCTGACCTTTACCTTAGCCCAAGGGTCATCTCTCCCTGCACTATGCTCCGCTGTGATTAGAATGCACTAAGTCACCGTGGCTGGGGTCAGAGAGCACACCTACATGTCCCAGGTCAATCAGTTTCGCCTATAGAGGCTTCAGCAGGGTGTATTTTAGTCCTCAGTTGATAATGCCGCAAATGGGAGAAGAAATATATGTTTTTCAGTTTTCTCATACTGAATATTCAAATCAAAATGTATTTGTCACATGCGCTGAATAAAACGGGTGTAGACCTTACAGTGAAATGCTTACTGACAAGCCCTTAACCAACAATGCAGTTTTAAGAAAAATACAACAACAAAAAAGTTACAAATAAAAGTTACAAATAATTAATGAGCAGCAGTAAAATAACAATAGCGAGGCTATATACAGGGGGGAACCGGTACATAGTCAATCTGCAGGGACACCGGTTAGTCGAGGTAATTGAGGTGATATGTACATGTAGGTAGAGTTATTAAAGTGAATATGCGTAAATATTAACATAGAGTAGCAGCGGTTTAAAAGAGGTGGGAAGTGGGGCAATGCAAATAGTCTGGGTAGACATTTGATGAGATGTTCAGGAGTCTTATGGCTTGGGGGTAGAAGCTATTTAGAAGCCTCTTAGACCTATACTTGGCGCTCTAGTACCGCTTGCCGTGCGGTAGCAGAGAGAACCGTCGATGGCTAGGGTGGCTGGAGTCTTTCATTATTTTTAGGGCCTTCCTGTGACAACGCCTGGTATAGAAGTCATGGATGGCAGGAAGCTTGGCCCCAGTACTGGGCCGTACGCAATACCCTCTGTCGTGCCTTGTGGTCGGAGGCCGAGCAGTGATGCAACCCGTCAGGATGCTCTCGATGGTGCAGCTGTAGAACCTTTTGAGCATCTGAGGACCCGTGCCAAAT
This sequence comes from Oncorhynchus keta, assembly GCF_023373465.1. Lineage (NCBI taxonomy): Eukaryota > Metazoa > Chordata > Actinopteri > Salmoniformes > Salmonidae > Oncorhynchus > Oncorhynchus keta. The sequence goes on along the minus strand of NC_068424.1, from coordinate 49,285,488 downwards.
CTTTTCAGTCTCCTGAAGGGGAATAGGTTTTGTCGTGTCCTCTTCACGATTGTCTTGATATGCTTGGATCATGTTAGTTTGTTGGTGATGTGGACGCCAAGGAACTAGAAGCTCTCAACCTGCACCACTACAGCCCCGTCGATGAGAATGGGTGCGTGGTCGGTTCTCCTTTTCCTGTAGTCCACAATCATCTCCTTTGTCTTGATCACATTGAGGGAGAGGTTGTTATCCTTGCACCACACGGTCAGATCTCTGACCTCCTCCCAAAAAGCTGTCTCGTCGTTGTCGGTGATCAGGCCTACCGCTGTTGTGTCATCTGCAAACGTAATGATGGTGTTGGAGTCGTGCCTGGCCATGCAGTCATGAATGAACAGGGAGTACAGGAGGGGACTGAGCACGCACCCCTGAGGGGCCCCCAGTGTTGAGGATCAGTGTGGCGGATGTGTTGTTACCTACCCTTAGTCTTGGATGAGAGAGCATAAATAAAGTGTTTGTGTGCATGAATGCGTGTGTGTGCATGAATGCGTGTGTGTGTGTGTGTGTGTGTGTGTGTGTGTGTGTGTGTGTGTGTGTGTGTGTGTGTGTGTGTGTGTGTGTGTGTGTGTGTGTGTGTGTGTGTGTGTGTGTGTGTGTGTGTGTGTGTGTGTGTGTGTGTGTGTGTGTGTGTGTGTGCAAGAAGAGGGGTGCGTGTTTGTGTGTGTGTGTGTGTCTCCCTGTGCTTACGTGTGTGTGTGACAGATGTGGAGAAACATACACTGAATGTGCAAAACATGATTTTAAAAAACTGCTCTTCCATGACAGACTGACCAGGTGAATCCAGGTGAAAGCTGTGATCCCTTATTGATGTTAAATCCACTTCAATCAGTGTATATGAATGGGAGGAGACAGGTTAAATAAATATTTTTAAGCCTCGAGACAATTGTACCATATTTGTGCTTTTCAGAGAGTGAATGTGCAAGACATAAAATGTAAGGGCCTTATAAACGAGATATGGTAGTAGGTGTTCCGGTTTGTGTCAAGAACTGCAACGCTCCTGGGTTTTTCAAGCTCAACAGTTTCCCGCGTGTTTCAAGAATGGTCCACAACCTAAAGGACATCCATCCAACTTGACACAACTGTGGGAAGCAATGGAGTCATCATGGGCCAGCATCCCTGTGGAACGCTTTCAACACCTTGTAGAGTCCATGCCCTGACGAATTGAGGCTATTCCGAGGGCAAAAGTGGGTGCAACTCAATATTAGGAAGGTGTTCCTAATGTTTTGTGCACTCAGTGTATTGACACTACTTAGACTGGGTAAAGGGGCTAAACAGCACCATTAAAAGCCACAAGAGAGCTGCTCTCAGCCACTAAATTGCCAATTCATTTGTGAAATCGACTCAATAAAGACCTCCTCCAATAGCAAGTAATGCACAGACAATCTGTCTCAGCAAGACACTCACTGTGAGAAGAGGACCAGAGATAAACAACTTTGGTGTCAAATTAGTCCTAAATGTTACAGCCCATTGGCTACCATGATGGACCAAAGCTTTAATGATTATCCTGACCAATGTGTTTTTGGGTGTCTGAGCAAAAAAGAGAGGAAAATTCTGAAAGGGAGAGTTGGGGTGTGTGTGTGTGTGTGCGTGCGTGCGTGCGTGAGTGAGTGAGCGTGCGTGTGTTAGAGCCTTCAAGTCCAACCCAGGTCTCGGTGCTCTGGTGGCCAACTGGAGGGCCAAGGTGACTGGGGTTGGCAAGCAGAGGGCTTCCTGCCAGATGAACGGTCAGCCAAGACAGGGCCAGCCAAGAGAGGGTTGGATCTGATTAACACACTCATCTCTGCTTCACACACTAATGGTTGTAATGTACCGTTGTACCCCCCCTCTCCACACACACACACACACACACACACACACACACACACATACAAACACACACCATTATCCATCTAGACCCCATGGTCTTTTTGGATACAGTATGTGTCCCTGAGTCTCCATAGGGAGGGTCTATAATGTGTACAAAACTGCAGGATACATGGGAAGAATGAATAGAGCAGAACTGTATAAGCAGTGTCACGGTGGATTTAAGCTAAATAACGGATCATATGACATTGTCACTTTGCCAACCCCCTCCTCCCCTCCTCTTGTCCATGGCCACCCTCATCTTAGCTGTACCTGCAACTCGATGCCATCTGTGCCAATCCACAGACTACCGTTACTGCACCCAGGGGGCATCAATCAGACAATCAACCTGGCACTTACAGAAGGACAATGACTGGACAAGAAGGGATGGTCGTGTGGTAAAGGGAAGCGTGTGTGTGTGTGTGTGTGTGTGTGTGTGTGTGTGTGTGTGTGTGTGTGTGTGTGTGTGTGTGTGTGTGTGTGTGTGTGTGTGTGTGTGTGCGTGTTGGTTATAGGATATAGGGTAACAGATTCGATTGTCCCTCCCTATAGTGGCATCCTTGGCTCCCGACAGCTGTCACTCACACTTTAACCCAATTTGCGTCATGGGCTGACGCACACAAACATACGAGCATGCACGCATGCTGGCACCCAGTCCCCTCTCCCAGTCTTTTGCTCTCTCCTCCGATCAGAATGTTTTCCTTCATAGTCCTTTATCGAGCATTAGTTTGTTTAGCATCTGTCACTCTCCACCTCTCCACTCGTTTATCAGACGGAGACCGCCTCGCTCATGACATGAGGATAGCGTTGCTACGGCAACCACCGGTCCGAAAAATAATCGGAGACAATTGGGACGTTTTTAATGTGTTTTGGTTTTATATTAGAACAAATCGAAGATGCAGTGAGTGGGAGGGAGAAAGGGTAGAGAGAGAGGGAGATAAATATTCTATCAGGGTTATTAACACTTAAAGGTCAGGGCTGTAGCGAATAGAGACTAAAGATGTAAGATTGAGGTGGGTTGAAGGAGCAAGCAAAAGATTTTGAGAGTGAGAGAGGGATAGTGATACAGGGAGTGAGGAGACGGGGATTGTGAGTAAAATAAAGTGGGAGGGAGAAAGAGGAAGTAGTAGGGAGAGAGGGATCATAAATAAGGAGAGAGGGATAGTGAAAGAGGAGAGATACGGAATATGGTGCAGTTGGTTAAACAGCCAAGGCTTTTCACTCAGGCCTGTAATAGGCAGATAAAGGCTCTGCTTTCCCTCTCTCTCTCTCTCTCTCTCTCTCTCTCTCTCTCTCTCTCTCTCTCTCTCTCTCTCTCATCCCTCGCTTCTCCTCCATTATCCCAGGCTCTCATTATTACTCTATGAACTACACGTGGGTTTTCTCTTCTTCTGTTCCAATCCCCTGCTTTCTCTCATCATCTGTGTTGTGCCTTATGAAATTAAATGCATAATTATGCTTCTTGAAAGTATGGAATTGAGTAATGCACCTTTTATGTCTGGGTAGTTAAATGTGTATAATGTATATATCTGTTTTATATGTGGGTTGTATGAATGTGGGTTTCATTTTTGTATCTGTTTTGTATGTGGGTTGCATTTGCTCTAAGCTGTCCTCGACCTCTCTGTAAACCATCTTCCCCTTCTCCCTGCCTCTCATGTCTTTCTCTCCACCTCTCATCTCTCTCTTCCCCTCTCACCCACTCTTATCTCTTTCACCCTCGTCTCACCCCTCACTCTCCTCCTGTCACCCTCTTACCAGCTCTTACCCCCTTTCACCCACATCCCCCTCTCATCTCTCCTCCTCCCCCTTCTCATCCTCCTCTTATCTCTCATTTCCCTCTCGGGCAGAAAGTCATTTTCAGCAGGGAATGAAATCAGATGAGTTTCTTCCGTCTCTGTAGCAGAGAGAGAGCCAAGGTAAACCCTAAAGAAGATATAAACACTCCACCTCAAGCCGACGCCACAAAAAAAGACAGATATCAGGAAAAATATTGCCATGCCGTCTCTCAATTTCAGAAAGCGAGCGGGAGAAATAGAGAGAACAAGAGAGGGAGAGAGAGTCGGGGATGATGAGGGAGATTTTTAAAAATGGCACATTCCTGGACAGCTTCAGAGTGCACAGTAGAGAGTAAGAGATTTGACAAACTACTTCATAACCAACAGAAAACATGTATATCTTCCATATCTTCAAGTATTCCGTTAAACCTTTTCACTAACATGCCTCCTTTAACTTTGAGAAGTGAACAGGTAATATCCTATGTATCTCAGACAGAGTTCAGTGTGTCAAATCGGAGGGCCTGTTGTCGGGACCTCTGGCAGTCTCTATGGGGGTACCACAGGGTTAAATTCTCGGGCCGACTCTTTTCTCTGTATATATCAAGAATGTCGCTCTTGCTGCAGGTGATTCCCTGATCCACCTCTACGCAGACGACACCATTCTGTATACATCTGGCCCTTCTTTGGACACTGTTAACTAACCTCCAGACGAGCTTCAATGCCATACAACCCTCCTTCCGTGGCCTCCAACTGCTCTTAAACACTAGTAAAACCAAATGCATGCTTTTCAACCATTCGCTGCCCGCACCCGCCCGCCCGACGAACATCACTACTCTGGATGGTTCTGACTTAGAATATGTGGACAACTACAAATACCTAGGTGTCTCGCTAGACTGTAAACTCTCCTTCCAGACTCATATTAGTCATTCCAAAATCAAATCTAGAATCGGCTTCCTATTTCGCAACAAAGCCTCCTTCACTCACACCGTCAAACATACCCTTGTAAAACTGACTATCCTACCGATCCTCGTCTTCGGCGATGTCATTTACAAAATAGCCTCCAACACTCTACTCAGCAAACTGGATGCAGTCTATCACAGTGCCATCCGTTCTGTCACCAAAGCCCCATATACCACCCACCACTGCGACCTGTATGCTCTAGTCGGCTGGCCCTCGCTACATTTTTCACATTTCTCACATTTCTCCAGGTCATCTATAGGTCTATGCTAGGTAAAGCTCCGCCTTATCTCAGCTCACTGGTCACGATAACAACACCCACCCATAGCACGCACTCCAGCAGGTATATTTCACTGGTCATCCCCAAAGCCAATAACCCCTTTGGCTGCCTTTACTTCCAGTTCTCTGCTGCCAATGACTGGAACAAATGGCAAAAATTTCCCTCACTAACTTTAAACATCAGCTATCTGAGCAGCTACCGATCACTTTAGCTGTACATAGCCCATCTGTAAATAGCCCACCCAATCTACCTACCTCATCCCCATATTGTTTTTAATGAAGTTTCTTCTCTTTTGCACACCAGTATTTATACTTGCCCATCATCATCTGCACATCTATCACTCCAGTAATAATTTGCTAAATTGTAATTACTCCGCTACTATGGCCTATTTATTGCCTTACCTCCTCACGCCATTTGCACACACTGTATATAGACTTTCTTTTTTTCTATTGTGTGTTATTGACTGTACACTTGTTTTTTTCCATGTGTAACTCTGTGTTGTTGTTTGTGTCGTACTGCTTTGCTTTATCTTGGCCAGGTCGCAGTTGTAAATGAGAACTTGTTCTCAACTAGCCTACCTGGTAAATAAATGTACCGATGTGTACCAGCAGTGTATACCAGTACTAAACCAGGATGTAACCACCAGTGTATACCAGTACTAAACCAGGATGTAACCACCAGTGTATACCAGTACTAAACCAGGGTGTAACCAGCAGTGTATACCATTACTAAACCAGGATGTAACCACCAGTGTATACCAGTACTAAACCAGGATGTAACCACCAGTGTATACCAGTACTAAACCAGGATGTAACCACCAGTGTATACCAGTACTAAACCAGGATGTAACCACCAGTGTATACCAGTACTAAACCAGGATGTAACCACCAGTGTATACCAGTACTAAACCAGGATGTAACCACCAGTGTATACCAGTACTAAACCAGGATGTAACCACCAGTGTATACCAGTACTAAACCAGGATGTAACCACCAGTGTAAATACCAGTACAGTAAACCAGGATGTAACCACCAGTGTATACCAGTACTAAACCAGGATGTAACCACCAGTGTATACCAGTACTAAACCAGGATGTAACCACCAGTGTATACCAGTACTAAACCAGGATGTAACCACCAGTGTATACCAGTACTAAACCAGGATGTAACCACCAGTGTATACCAGTACTAAACCAGGGTGTAACCACCAGTGTATACCAGTACTAAACCAGGGTGTAACCACCAGTGTATACCAGTACTAAACCAGGATGTAACCACCAGTGTATACCAGTACTAAACCAGGGTGTAACCACCAGTGTATACCAGTACTAAACCAGGATGTAACCACCAGTGTATACCAGTACTAAACCAGGGTGTAACCACCAGTGTATACCAGTACTAAACCAGGATGTAACCACCAGTGTATACCAGTACTAAACCAGGTGTAACCACCAGTGTATACCAGTACTAAACCAGGATGTAACCACCAGTGTATACCAGTACTAAACCAGGTGTAACCACCAGTGTATACCAGTACTAAACCAGGGTGTAACCACCAGTGTATACCAGTACTAAACCAGGATGTAACCACCAGTGTATACCAGTACTAAACCAGGGTGTAACCACCAGTGTATACCAGTACTAAACCAGGATGTAACCACCAGTGTATACCAGTACTAAACCAGGGTGTAACCACCAGTGTATACCAGTACTAAACCAGGATGTAACCACCAGTGTATACCAGTACTAAACCAGGGTGTAACCACCAGTGTATACCAGTACTAAACCAGGGTGTAACCACCAGTGTATACCAGTACTAAACCAGGATGTAACCACCAGTGTATACCAGTACTAAACCAGGGTGTAACCACCAGTGTAGCGTGTGTTGTGGGTCAGAGAGCACTCGTGTTGACATCACACAGCAGACACAGCTCAAACACAACCCATTAGAGAGATAGTTTAGGCCTGGCCACTCTTGTGTTGTGAAGTTATCAGACACACTCTGAGTTTGCTAAGGGGGGTCTGTGTATCAGCAGCACGGAGTCCTTTTGGCTTTGAAGGTGATTCTAGGTTTTTAATCCTTGTTGTTTTCTCCACAGGTTCCTGCTTTGATCCAGGTTGTGTTCACAACAGTTTACCGTTGCTTTTTAAAAATGTATACAGTGCATTGGAAAGTATTCAGACCCCTTGAATTTTTCCACATTTTGTTACTTTACAGCCTTATTCTAAAATTGATTAAATCGTCGTCGTCCCCCTCATCAATCTACACACAACACCCCATAATGACAATCAAAATGTATTTAAAAGGTGATATTTAGGTTTTCAGACCCTTATCTCAGTACTTTGTTGAAGGACCTTTGGCAGCGATTACAGTCTCAAGTCTTTTTGGGTATGATGCTACAAGCTTGGCACACCCTCGAGTGTGGGGCTCCCGAGTGGCGAGGAAGTCTAAGGTACTGCATCTCAGTGCAAGATGCATCACTACAGTACCTGGTTCGAATTCAGGCTGCATCACATCTGGCCGTGATTGGGAATCCCATAGGGCGGCGCACAATTGACCTCAATTGTCGAGAATGAGCCATTTAATTAGGCGACCAGTTCAGTAGTGGGGTGTAAGAAATGATCAGACTCATGACATCATAACCAGTCCAATAATGTTAATGAACAGTAACACATACCAGTCCAATAATGTTAATGAACAGTAACACATACCAGTCCAATAATGTTAATGAACAGTAACACATACCAGTCCAATAATGTTAATGAACAGTAACACATACCAGTCCAATAATGTTAATGAACAGTAACACATACCAGTCCAATAATGTTAATGAACAGTAACAAACCAGTCCAATAATGTTAATGAACAGTAACACATACCAGTCCAATAATGTTAATGAACAGTAACACAACCAGTCCTATAATGTTAATGAACAGTAACACACACCAGTCCTATAATGTTAATGAACAGTAACACATACCAGTCCAATAATGTTAATGAACAGTAACAGGTGTAACACACCAGTCCAATAATGTTAATGAACAGTAACACAACCCAGTCCTATAATGTTGATGAACAGTAAACACACCAGTCCAATAATGTTAATGAACAGTAACACATACCAGTCCAATAATGTTAATGAACAGTAACACACACCAGTCCAATAATGTTAATGAACAGTACACACACCAGTCCTATAATGTTAATGAACAGTAACACATACCAGTCCAATAATGTTAATGAACAGTAACACACACCAGTCCAATAATGTTAATGAACAGTAACACACACCAGTCCAATAATGTTAATGAACAGTAACACATACCACCAGTAACCACCAATGTTACCAGTATAAACCAGGTTAATAACACACACCAGTCCAATAATGTTAATGAACAGTAACACATACCAGTCCTATAATGTTAATGAACAGTAACACATACCAGTCCAATAATGTTAATGAACAGTAAACACACCAGTCCTATAATGTTAATGAACAGTAACACACACCAGTCCTATAATGTTAATGAACAGTAAACACACCAGTCCTATAATGTTAATGAACAGTGTAACACACCAGTCCTATAATGTTAATGAACAGTAACACACACCAGTCCTATAATGTTAATGAACAGTAACACATACCAGTCCAATAATGTTAATGAACAGTAACACACACCAGTCCAATAATGTTAATGAACAGTAACACACACCAGTCCTATAATGTTAATGAACAGTAACACACACCAGTCCTATAATGTTAATGAACAGTAACACACACCAGTCCAATAATGTTAATGAACAGTAACACACACCAGTCCAATAATGTTAATGAACAGTAACACACACCAGTCCTATAATGTTAATGAACAGTAACACATACCAGTCCAATAATGTTAATGAACAGTAACACACACCAGTCCAATAATGTTAATGAACAGTAACACACACCAGTCCAATAATGTTAATGAACAGTAACACATACCAGTCCAATAATGTTAATGAACAGTAACACACACCAGTCCAATAATGTTAATGAACAGTAACACATACCAGTCCTATAATGTTAATGAACAGTAACACATACCAGTCCAATAATGTTAATGAACAGTAACACACACCAGTCCTATAATGTTAATGAACAGTAACACACACCAGTCCTATAATGTTAATGAACAGTAACACACACCAGTCCTATAATGTTAAAACCAGAACAGTAACACACACCAGTCCTATAATGTTAATGAACAGTAACACACACCAGTATAATCCAACCAATGTTAATGAACAGTAACACACACCAGTCCTATAATGTTAATGAACAGTAACACACACCAGTCCTATAATGTTAATGAACAGTAACACACACCAGTCCTATAATGTTAATGAACAGTAACACCACCAGTCCAATAATGTTAATGAACAGTAACACACACCAGTCCAATAATGTTAATGAACAGTAACACATACCAGTCCAATAATGTTAATGAACAGTAAACACACCAGTCCAATAATGTTAATGAACAGTAATGTAACACCAGTCCTATAATGTTAATGAACAGTACACACAACCAGTCCACCAGTACTAAATGTTAATGAACAGTAACACACACCAGTCCTATAATGTTAATGAACAGTAACACACACCAGTCCAATAATGTTATTGAACAGTAACACACACCAGTCCAATAATGTTAATGAACAGTAACACACACCAGTCCAATAATGTTAATGAACAGTAACACATAGCAGTCCAATAATGTTAATGAACAGTAACACACCACATGTAACAGTAACACACCAGTCCAATAATGTTAATGAACAGTAACACATACCAGTCCAATAATGTTAATGAACAGTAACACACACCAGTCCAATAATGTTAATGAACAGTAACACACACCAGTCCTATAATGTTAATGAACAGTAACACACACCAGTCCAATAATGTTAATGAACAGTAACACATACCAGTCCAATAATGTTAATGAACAGTAACACACACCAGTCCAATAATGTTAATGAACAGTAACACACACCAGTCCAATAATGTTAATGAACAGTAACACATACCAGTCCAATAATGTTAATGAACAGTAACACACACCAGTCCTATAATGTTAATGAACAGTAACACACACCAGTCCTATAATGTTAATGAACAGTAACACACACCAGTCAATAATGTTAATGTGAACAGTAACAGTCCATATGTTAATGAACAGTACCCTATAATGTTAATGAACAGTAACACACACCAGTCCAATAATGTTAATGAACAGTAACACACACCAGTCCAATAATGTTAATGAACAGTAACACACACCAGTCCAATAATGTTAATGAACAGTAACACATACCAGTCCTATAATGTTAATGAACAGTAACACACACCAGTCCTATAATGTTAATGAACAGTAACACACCAGTCCTATAATGTTAATGAACAGTAACAGTACCAGTCCTATAATGTTAATGAACAGTAACACACCAGTCCTATAATGTTAATGAACAGTAACACACACCAGTCCAATAATGTTAATGAACAGTAACACACACCAGTCCTATAATGTTAATGAACAGTAACACAATCCAGTCCTATAATGTTAATGAACAGTAACACATACCAGTCCAATAATGTTAATGAACAGTAACACACACCAGTCCAATAATGTTAATGAACAGTAACACACACCAGTCCTATAATGTTAATGAACAGTAACACATACCAGTCCAATAATGTTAATGAACAGTAACACACACCAGTCCAATAATGTTAATGAACAGTAACACACACCAGTCCTATAATGTTAATGAACAGTAACACATACCAGTCCAATAATGTTAATGAACAGTAACACATACCAGTCCTATAATGTTAATGAACAGTAACACATACCAGTCCAATAATGTTAATGAACAGTAACACACACCAGTCCTATAATGTTAATGAACAGTAACACATACCATCAATAATTTAAAATGAAAAACAACAATCATTAGGAATTCTTAGATCACCAAATGCAAATGTTTTATAGTTTCACAACCTCCAAAATTTTTGAAAGTGTAACGTTTTTAACACATACCAGTCCAATAATGTTAATGAACAGTAACACATACCAGTCCAATAATGTTAATGAACAGTAACACACACCAGTCCAATAATGTTAATGAACAGTAACACACACCAGTCCAATAATGTTAATGAACAGTAACACACACCAGTCCAATAATGTTAATGAACAGTAACACACACCAGTCCAATAATGTTAATGAACAGTAACACACACCAGTCCAATAATGTTAATGAACAGTAACACACACCAGTCCAATAATGTTAATGAACAGTAACACACACCAGTCCAATAATGTTAATGAACAGTAACACATACCAGTCCAATAATGTTAATGAACAGTAACACATACCAGTCCAATAATGTTAATGAACAGTAACACACACCAGTCCAATAATGTTAATGAACAGTAACACACACCAGTCCAATAATGTTAATGAACAGTAACACATACCAGTCCTATAATGTTAATGAACAGTAACACACACCAGTCCAATAATGTTAATGAACAGTAACACACACCAGTCCAATAATGTTAATGAACAGTAACACATACCAGTCCTATAATGTTAATGAACAGTAACACACACCAGTCCAATAATGTTAATGAACAGTAACACACACCAGTCCAATAATGTTAATGAACAGTAACACACACCAGTCCAATAATGTTAATGAACAGTAACACATACCAGTCCAATAATGTTAATGAACAGTAACACACACCAGTCCTATAATGTTAATGAACAGTAACACATACCAGTCCAATAATGTTAATGAACAGTAACACATACCAGTCCTATAATGTTAATGAACAGTAACACACACCAGTCCTATAATGTTAATGAACAGTAACACACACCAGTCCTATAATGTTAATGAACAGTAACACACACCAGTCCTATAATGTTAATGAACAGTAACACACACCAGTCCAATAATGTTAATGAACAGTAACACACACCAGTCCTATAATGTTAATGAACAGTAACACACACCAGTCCAATAATGTTAATGAACAGTAACACACACCAGTCCTATAATGTTAATGAACAGTAACACACACCAGTCCAATAATGTTAATGAACAGTAACACATACCAGTCCAATAATGTTAATGAACAGTAACACATACCAGTCCAATAATGTTAATGAACAGTAACACACACCAGTCCAATAATGTTAATGAACAGTAACACACACCAGTCCTATAATGTTAATGAACAGTAACACATACCAGTCCAATAATGTTAATGAACAGTAACACATACCAGTCCTATAATGTTAATGAACAGTAACACATACCAGTCCAATAATGTTAATGAACAGTAACACACACCAGTCCTATAATGTTAATGAACAGTAACACACATCAGTATTTAAAATAGAAAAAACAACAATCATTAGGAATTCTTAGATCACCAAATGCAAATGTTTTATAGTTTCACAACCTTGAAAAGTTTTTCTGAAAGTGTAACGTTTTTAACCAGTTCAATAAAATGTCATATGAATATCAGAATGAATTAACAATAATAATTAACATAGTGAACAATAACTCATTAACTTGTTTTTTTTTTTTGTGTGTGTGTGTGTGTGTGTGTGTGTGTGTGTGTGTGTGTGTGTGTGTGTGTGTGTGTGTGTGTGTGTGTGTGTGTGTGTGTGTGTGTGTGTGTGTGTGCGTGCGTGCGTGCGTGTGTGCATGGCCTATCAGTGGGAAAGCTGGGGGTGTTTCTTTTGAATTATTCTTTCTTTTTTTACCTTTATTTAACTAGGCAAGTCAGTTAAGAACACATTTTTATTTACAAAGACGGCCTAGGAACGGTGGGTTAACTGTCTTGTTCTTGAGTTTGATACGTTTATTGAAGTCTGGTTGACAGGGCACCTCGGAGGTCATGCTGACTGTCCAGTTGGTTTCTGCTTTTAGTTTTCAGCATGGCCATAGCAGAGAAGCCACTTTCACACAGACGGGTAGTGCTGAACGGTAGCATGATTCTGATTTCATGACAGGAGAGAGCAGGATACTCTCCCATTACGCTGCACCAGGACATTGGCCGTGTCATTTCCGGGAAGCACATGCTCAGTCCGCGATCAAATGACAGCGCCACCATCAGATCCTCTTCGTTGCTTGGCAACGTGATGCTTCCCATCTCCACCTGAAAGGCGTCCCGTATCCAGTCTCCTGTTCTCCTCTGGGGAAGTAGTCACATACCCTGCAGCTTGACAAGATGCTGTTTAACGGTTTGTTTGTGTGTCGCTGTGCGCTTTGTTGACCAGATTCTGAATCTCAAAATCAGCATTGGGAAACATGTCAATCCTCCCGTTAGAAACATGATTTCATCATGAAGGCATCTACTTTGTCCCTCTGTTCAAGTCGATTGTGCCCCCTCCCTTGCGTTGACACATTGAGAGAATTCAGATGTTCAAAAATATCCGGCAGGTAGGGAACTTGCGCGAGCCATACCTCACAAACGGAATGTTTGGCAGAGATGACTTGTTTTCCGAAAGAAATGCAGCAAAGGAAGCTCATAAAAGGCGACCCAACACATTACCCCTGGAAAGACAGCGGACTTCTGCTGGTAAAGAATCTGCTGGTGCTCCCTCCCCATATCCCTGCAGAAGGCCTCCAGGATCGGCTTTGCTACTCCGGGGTAGCTTTCCCGTCATGGCAGCTGCCCCATCAGTGGTCACTCTGACGCACCCATCCCAGGCCAATCCCACAGAGTCCAGTTACATATCCATTGTGTTAAAGACAGCCTCTGTGGTGTTGCTAGTGGGAAGATCATCAATAAAAAGGAACTGCTCCTCGAAGTTATCCCAGACGTGTCTGACGTAGACCATTAGAATTGCATGGTTAGCCACATCCGTGGATTCATCAAGCTGCTGTGCGTAATGGCCATTTGCACTGGTGCTCTCTGATGTCTGGCACGTTATGTCCTCAGACATGTCCTAGATTCTACTCCTCATGATGTCATTGGATAGCGGTATGGTTTTAAGTTGGCGGTTGACTCTCCCAAGATTTCAGTGCACAACAATTGTGTGTCACATTTGGATCCGTGTGTGGGGGGGCGAGAGCGTTACTGTGTTTGTCAGTGAGTGAGTGCAGCGTGAAAATCCTCAGAGTCCGAACGTAGCTAGTCATTTCACCAATGCGGATGCACAGCAACAATAAGTGGTGCAGCAGTTACCATTCAAATCTTTTAATGTTATATACAGTTGAAGTTGGAAGTTTACATACACCTTAGCCAAATACATTTAAACTCAGCTTTTCACAATTCCTGTCTTAGGTCAGTTAGGATCACCACTTTATTTTAAGAATGTGAAATGTCAGAATATTAGTAGAGATAATTATTTATTTCAGCTTTTATTTCTTTCATCACATTCCCAGTGGTCAGAAGTTCACATACACTCAATTAGTATTTGGTAGCATTGCCTTTAAATTGTTTAACTTGGGTCAAACGTTTTGGTTAGCCTTCCACAAGATTCCCACAATAAGTTGGGTAAATTTTGGCCTATTCCTCCTGACAGAGCTGGTGTAACTGAGTCAGGTTTGTAGGCCTCCTTGCTCATACACTCTTTTTCAGTTCTGCCCACAAGTTTTCTATAGGATTGAGGTCAGGGCTTTGTGACGGCCACTCCAATACCTTAACTTTGTTGTCCTTAAGCCATTGTGCCACAACTTTGGAAGTATGCTTGATGGTTGGCCTTGAAATACATCCACAGGTAAACCTCCAATTGACTCAAATTATGTCAATTAGCCTATCAGAAGCTTCTAAAGCCATGACATAATTTTCTGGAATTTTCCAAGCTCTTTAAAGGGACAGTCAAGTTTGGGGTCATTTAGAAATGTCCACGTTAGAATCAAAGCAGGATCAAAGACTGTTGGTCAACTTTCCTCTCCTCTCCTCTCCTCCCTAGTGAATATATGGAATCAGAAGAACTGAGTAATGGTAACTGCTCCCCCCACAGTCCTACATATTTCCCTCCTTTACAGCACCCCCATCTCTCTCTTTCTTCCTCCTCCTCTCCCACTTTCTTTATTCCTTTTCTCTCCATCCCCTGTGGGTGTATTTGTGTAGTAAGCGTAGAGTGAAGTAACCGAACGCTCAGAGCCAATGTGTGTCTTTGATCTTCGTCACCTTAGACGCCAGCCACCTGTGTCTCGCAGCCATGGAGATAATGTTGCTGGGGAGATTGATGTGAACGTAGACAGGGCTATACTACACGTTTGCACAGAGTTCTGATGAGGCAGGTCCAGAATGGTAACACTCCAAAATCACTAGCTACATCCATGTCTCTCACTCTTCCCTATGGTTCTTACTTTTCTTAATGCAATGTGTATTCTCAGGTGTGAGATTGCTGAATGTTGGAATGGCTGAAGATGCAGGATAAATACATAGGTTTCAGTTTCAGATCAGAGAGGAGGATTTAGGGTTCAACTGTCACTGTTTTATATGGTTGAGATCCTGGAGCATTTAGGGGCCTGGCCACTGCTATAAGCCCCCTGCAGACACACACCCTCTCCCTTGCGTTCTCTTCTCCCCCCCCATCTCCCTCGCTCCTCTTCTCTCCCCTCTATTTTATGGTTGCTGGCATTAACAGAAATGCTTATTTCTGAATGGCGAGGGCGGACATTTGTCGAAGCACTGAGTTAGAGGGCGGTGTTCGTGTAGTTTGTGTGATGCTGATATGGCACTCAGGTTTTTTCATCGGACTCCTTTCCTTTATCTCTGTGTCTGAATGATTGAAAGATATTTCTCGGTTGTGAATAGACTCTCTTCTCCACCCCCTCTCTTCTCTCTTTGTTGCCAGAATCCATATTCTCTCTGGACTGATACTAGTCTGACATGGGCAGGGGCGCAACGTTCAACTGGAAACGGGGGGGGGGGGGCATTTTGTCCCACCCTGGGTATGAGCATACTTGTCTTGATGAACTTTCCATATGTACTGCCAATGGTAGGTCATGATTTAATCATTTAGTGATGAATTTTGTCCCTTCTCTCTCTCCATGTAGCTCCGGACGCCACTAAAGACCCATGTCTGAAGGTGCGCTGCCCTGCTCACAAGGTGTGTTTCAGCCACGACTACCAGACAGCCATCTGCACCAACATCAACCACAAGCAGCCTAGACACAGGTAAGACTCTCATAAAGCACACCATTAGTCCTTAGTCCTCTACAATGTGCGGTAAAGGAAAAGAAAAGTTCAAACTCGAATGCCTTTATTTAGCTTAATGGCTTTGATGATATATATACTTTAGTAACCTACAGTATACCCTGGCCTGGTATTAGCCACACCACCCACCTGCCTCCTAAGTGCAAATCATGTGCAATCTCTGTGTCCTAGCCTCTCTCCGCAGCCATTGAACTCTGCGGAGGTATGCACTCTGCATGGCATTTCCTCGGCTTCTATTACTGCTCTTGTCCACTGAGGTGACATTTGATTGACAGAGAGAACAGGAAGAAGGGGGAGGAGGAGGGGGCGGAAGAGGGGGGAGCATATCATTACATATAGGATCTCTGTGGGGGAGAGAAAGAAGGGGGAGGCGTGGGCCCCCCTCAACACTTGATCCCGGTGCCTCTCTCCAGTCTTCAGTTTAATACAAACAAATCTAAATTATGCAATGGCCATTAATAGGGAGTAAGTGCTCGTTACTCATAATTACTGGCACCTCTGGGTGTACAGGCGCAGAGAAGAGCAGAACAGAGACTCGTCACTGGACGGCTCCAAGCACGTCTTCTGTCGCTACCACTGCTCTGCTGATCCAGTTTCAAACGGAATATATCAGAAAAAGAACATGTGTACATTAACATGCATTCAAAATTGTTGCAAATACTCTGGTTAATACAATAGTTAGATTCAAATGTTGACATGCTTTGCAAGAATAATGATTTCCCTTACAATCCGGTTTACATGGTAGCCTGGCTCAGGCTACCTGATAGGACTGATAGGCTACCTGATAGGACTGATAGGCTACCTGATAGGACTGATAGGCTACCTGATAGGACTGATAGGCTACCTGATAGGACGGATAGGCTACCTGAAAGGACCGATAGGCTACCTGATAGGACTGATGGGCTACCTGATAGGACTGATATGCTACCTGATAGGACTGATATGCTACCTGATAGGACTGATAGGCTACCTGATAGGACCGATAGGCTACCTGATAGGACTGATAGGCTACCTGATAGGACTGATGGGCTACCTGATAGGACTGATGGGCTACCTGATAGGACTAATAGGCTACCTGATAGGACTGATAGGCTACCTGATAGGACTGATAGGCTACCTGATAGGACCGATAGGCTACCTGATAGGACCGATAGGCTACCTGATAGGACTGATGGGCTACCTGATAGGACTGATAGGCTACCTGATAGGACTGATAGGCTACCTGATAGGACTGATAGGCTACCTGATAGGACTGATGGGCTACCTGATAGGACTGATAGGCTACCTGATAGGACTGATAGGCTACCTGATAGGACTGATGGGCTACCTGATAGGACTGATAGGCTACCTGATAGGACTGATAGGCTACCTGATAGGACTGATGGGCTACCTGATAGGACTGATAGGCTACCTGATAAGACCGATAGGCTACCTGATAGGACTGATAGGCTACCTGATAGGACTGATAGGCTACCTGATAGGACTGATAGGCTACCTGAAAGATGCGTATAATCGGCAATCAAAATAAACGTTCTACTGTATCACAGGCATCGTCTCATTTTTGGGAAACCTATTTGATTCCGAGTTCAGACATATAAAGTTTGTATGTGAAAACTGTTTCAAAGATGCACACTTTCGGATTTTCCAAACTCACTTCGCCAAACTCACATTTTCGCCAACGAGGAAGGCTGGCGTTCCTTGTCATAGCACATGCACAGATCAAATACACAGCTGGAACTGGAAGTGTTCAGATGTCCTAATCATTTGAATCGTGAGACCTTCAGGGTGATATTTGGAATGATGACTTGTTCATAACTTGTTAAATTCAATGAAGTTATGGCATATTAAAACAGATTGAAATCTACCGCAGAGCTACAGTACGTACATGCAGAGGCACTCAGTGCTGAGTGTGATGTACTCTGAGTGACTGGAGCACTGGTTCATATGCTGTATGTCTACACTATACCAGCTGGGTCATTGTTATACTGTGCCGTTAACCTAGTCGAGCTCCATTTCCACTGTTAAAACAGTCAGCTGTGGTGTGTGTGTGTGTGTGTGTCAAGGGAAATACAGCTGACCCCCCCCCCCACACACACACACACGAACGGTCGCACACGCTATCACCGGGAGGCCAATGAGATGGAGAGAGACCCTGCCGCGATTTGAGAGAGCTGGACAGAGAGCACTAAGGAGGCAGGCAAATGAAGAGAAACCAATGGACAGAGAGACACAACAAGATAGGAGGAAAATAAGGATTATTCCCTTCTCTCTCTTTATTCTCTCTCCTTCTTCATTTTGCTCTCGCTCTCTCTCCTTCTCTCCCTCTCACTCTCTCTTTCTCGCTCTCCCTCTCACCCTCTCTCCCTTCTTGTGCTCTGTGGTCAGTCAGTCAGAATGATGTCCGCTGGGTAAAGGAGAGAGTGAGAGTTTCACGGCAGGCTCTCCAGGGGTGGTCTGTGAGCCTAATGCCCTCCCCTCTTCCCACACACGTACGAACACACCATTCTGTCACACCCCGACACGTAACACAGAGACCACATGCATGAACAAACACAGGCGTGTTGGACACACAGCTATCTGACAGCGATCTTTCTCTCCCTCGCCATGCGTATGTGTTATCTACCCAGACATAGATAACCTGACAAGAGGAAGCACACGCTTCAACACACCCACATACACACACACTCACACGCACGCACGCACACACTCACACACACAGCTCTGCTAGGCTTTCAGGGTTATCTATGAAAAGGAGGGAGGAAGGAGGAGAGCAAGGGGAGGAGGAGGATGAGGGTGGACATCTTTAGGAGATTTTGATCAGCCTCATCAGCGTTTTATATTACACAGTATTATGAGACATAATTGCTTTTTTATTCACTAGTAGGTATTGGCAGTGCGTGGCATGTCTAATCTGTGATTATAGTGTTTTTGTCACGGCTGGGGAGATGGATAATTATAGGCATCAAGGAGGTGTCTGCCT
Source organism: Oncorhynchus keta (assembly GCF_023373465.1). NCBI lineage: Eukaryota > Metazoa > Chordata > Actinopteri > Salmoniformes > Salmonidae > Oncorhynchus > Oncorhynchus keta. Next base: position 49,266,374 of record NC_068424.1, on the reverse strand, counting down.
GCCGATCCGCACCGCACCATGCTGCCCCAGACCTGGACGGGAATGGACCCGTTTCACAGCCAGAGATGTGTGACAGATTTACCCCTTACCCCCACTCTGACACCCGCACCCTATTCATTCTCAAGTCTTGACGTTCGCCGTACATCCCAGTTGTCAGATTCATTTCGGGGGAAGGGTTTTGTATTCTCTAACTTCACACCTCTGGTGTTGTTGCAGAGGAGGGTGATGTGTCGACAGGCAGACTGGGTGAGGGAGGGCGGAGCACTTAACGAGAAGATTGCTGGAAGATTTTATCCAATGTAATTACGCTCGTTATAGAAAAGCACTGGTGGACCAGGGCCTTCATTACCCTGACACACACACACACACACACACACACACACACACACACACACACACACACACACACACACACACACACACACACACACACACACACACACACACACACACACACACACACACACACACACACACACACACACACACACACACACACACACACACACACACACACACACACACACACACACACACACACACACACACACACACACACACACACACACACACACACACACACACACACACACACACACACACACACACACACACACACACACACACACACACACACACACACACACACACACACACACACACACACACACACACACACACACACACACACACACACACACACACACACACACACACACACACACACACACACACACACACACACACACACACACACACACACACACACACACACACACACACACACACACACACACACACACACACACACACACACACACACACACACACACACACACACACACACACACACACACACACACACACACACACACACACACACACACACGGAGAGAGAGAGACTGAACCATGGATGTACAGTACATCATTTGGTTTGAGAGTTACAGCAGTAATGGACGCCTCGGGCGCCATCTTGGTACGAACACAATTAGATTGGAGTGATTAGACATGCTGTTATTATTCTACTGCTGTTGTTTTGGACCGTTTGGAACAAGAAGTGTAGTTGGCAGACCTGTTTATCTACTGAATAGACAACTTTGATTGGGAGCGATGCAATTGTGTGCAATTTGACTTCTGCAACGTGCAGTTTGAATGCAATTTGGATGCAATTAAAACTGTATGAACAAGCAATATCCAATGAAATTGAGTTCAAAGGCCGAGGTCAGTCAAAAAACGTGATTTCTATGTGTTCTTATATAATACCACACTATGAGGTATGAATAATACTGTGAGATTGTGAACATTATGATAATGCCCTATTAGTGTTGAGAGCTGTTTGAAAAGACAGCCTGAAAATCACCAGCCGCTAAATAGTCCCAGTCGGTATTAGATAGAGCGTCGTGGCCCAGCCCACCTATGGGGAAAACAACCCGTGGTTAACTAGATTACTCCATTGGCTCACAGCAAAAACGTTACCTTTTTCATGTGCAATTTTCAAGCTGTCTGCTTGTTGTAGTCAGTTACAAACTACATTTAAGAAAAGTACAACATGTCTAGAGATGACTTTTCAACACTGCCTGCTCCCTACCGTTCTCACTCATGCTGCTTTTCATGTCTGTGCTAGCAGCCACGTGAGTCAGTGCTAGCTAGCTACCGACCGGGAACATTAAGCTAGCCAACACCAACAACACAAACAAATGGACTATATAGATGCCAGTAGTGAGTGGAGTTACAAATGGACTATATAGATGCCAGTAGTGAGTGGAGTTACAAACGGACTATATAGATGCCAGTAGTGAGTGGAGTTACAAACGGACTATATAGATGCCAGTAGTGAGTGGAGTTACAAACGGACTATATAGATGCCAGCAGTGAGTGGAGTTACAAACGGACTATATAGATGCCAGTAGTGAGTGGAGTTACAAATGGACTATAATAGATGCCAGTAGTGAGTGGAGTTACAAACGGACTATATAGATGCCAGTAGTGAGTGGAGTTACAAATGGACTATATAGATGCCAGTAGTGAGTGGAGTTACAAATGGACTATATAGATGCCAGTAGTGAGTGGAGTTACAAACGGACTATATAGATGCCAGTAGTGAGTGGAGTTACAAATGGACTATATAGATGCCAGTAGTGAGTGGAGTTACAAACGGACTATATAGATGCCAGTAGTGAGTGGAGTTACAAATGGACTATATAGATGCCAGTAGTGAGTGGATTTACAAACGGACTATATAGATGCCAGTAGTGAGTGGAGTTACAAATGGACTATATAGATGCCAGTAGTGAGTGGAGTTACAAACGGACTATATAGATGCCAGTAGTGAGTGGAGTTACAAATGGACTATATAGATGCCAGTAGTGAGTGGAGTTACAAATGGACTATATAGATGCCAGTAGTGAGTGGAGTTACAAATGGACTATATAGATGCCAGTAGTGAGTGGAGTTACAAATGGACTATATAGATGCCAGTAGTGAGTGGAGTTACAAACGGACTATATAGATGCCAGTAGTGAGTGGAGTTACAAACGGACTATATAGATGCCAGTAGTGAGTGGAGTTACAAACGGACTATATAGATGCCAGTAGTGAGTGGAGTTACAAACGGACTATATAGATGCCAGTAGTGAGTGGAGTTACAAATGGACTATATAGATGCCAGTAGTGAGTGGAGTTACAAACGGACTATATAGATGCCAGTAGTGAGTGGAGTTACAAACGGACTATATAGATGCCAGTAGTGAGTGGAGTTACAAACGGACTATATAGATGCCAGTAGTGAGTGGAGTTACAAACGGACTATATAGATGCCAGTAGTGAGTGGAGTTACAAACGGACTATATAGATGCCAGTAGTGAGTGGAGTTACAAACGGACTATATAGATGCCAGTAGTGAGTGGAGTTACAAACGGACTATATAGATGCCAGTAGTGAGTGGAGTTACAAACGGACTATATAGATGCCAGTAGTGAGTGGAGTTACAAACGGACTATATAGATGCCAGTAGTGAGTGGGGTTACAAACGGACTATATAGATGCCAGTAGTGAGTGGAGTTACAAACGGACTATATAGATGCCAGTAGTGAGTGGAGTTACAAACGGACTATATAGATGCCAGTAGTGAGTGGAGTTACAAATGGACTATATAGATGCCAGTAGTGAGTGGAGTTACAAACGGACTATATAGATGCCAGTAGTGAGTGGAGTTACAAACGGACTATATAGATGCCAGTAGTGAGTGGAGTTACAAACGGACTATATAGATGCCAGTAGTGAGTGGAGTTACAAACGGACTATATAGATGCCAGTAGTGAGTGGAGTTACAAACGGACTATATAGATGCCAGTAGTGAGTGGAGTTACAAACGGACTATACTAAACAAGTTAAATGTCTTATCTGTGATTAAATGTTTTCCACACACACATACCTACGTGTAGCCTACTTGGACACCGGTTCCCCACATTACCCACTGTCCTACACTGAATAGCCTGAAGCCACAGGGCTCTTCTCGAAGCCGTCCTTATTTCCCTACGTGGGAGCATTGCCAACCGTAGGTCGGGATGTTTGACCTGGTTCATGTACATTGAACAGCACAGCAGCTTGTCTGCATGTTTTGTTATTTCTATGTAACAACAAAATTGACGGCGACTGTTTGTTTTTGACGCCTCTTTTACAATGGGGCTGAATTGGAAAGAATGTGGTTTTCCCCAATTTGTGGGCGTGTGGGGAATTCCTTACGTGAAGATCGACTCAGACTATTAGTTAATAATAAAAGAGTTCTAAACCTCTCTGCCAATAGCAGCTGTTCAGTTGTCCCCTCCCCCACACAGACCACTCCAAGACAGTCCTAGTCCTAGTCTTCCTTGAGAAATTGCTCTTTGCTAACTAAGAAGCTATTTTTGTGTCTTTTTTTAAACCATTTAAATTCAAATGATCACAGTACATAATTGTTACCCAGAAATGATTTGCTCTTGTGAATGAAACAGCTGCATTGCACCTTTAACTGTCACTGTTGCCATTGGAAACCCCTGCCGTTTTGTTCAACTTCCTGGATCTCTTACCACAGTGCTCTCAGACATCTGGAATCGAGATACTGAGTCGAGTAGAAATTAACAATCAAATCTGTTCGCTCATCTTTGAGTAATATGCTACTATATTATATTATGTGTGTCTCTCACTGACCCCCCCTCTCTTTTTAGTGTGAAACCCAGAAAAGAAAGATTGGCCCACAAACACTGGGCAGGAGCAGTGGCCCATGGGAAGTGTGGTCCGTGCCCTGTCATCCACCCCAGCCCCGTGTGCGGCTCTGACGGCCACACCTACTCCTCTAAGGTGAGACGCATACCAACCCAACCCATCTTCTTCTCTCTCTCTCTCTCCCTCGTTCTCTCTTTCTTTAATATCTCTTGTTTGGCTGCTCATTTATAGTCATAGGTCTACACACACACACACACACACACACACACACACACACACACACACACACACACACACACACACACACACACACACACACGGAGAGCTTCGGAATGGCGACGCTCCGTAAATGCCCGCGTCAGCCATGATGGATGACGCTGAGGATGAACTGTGTCTGCCGATGCCATTTGATTCCAGAGTCCTTCGGCTAGAGAAAAACAACCTTCTCCCTCTTCTCCTCTCTTCTCCCTCGGTCTCGTTCAGTTCTTCCCTCTCTTTTGCTCCCCAATTATCCCTGCTTTGCTCCCCCATCCCTCCACCTCACCCCCTCTGTCACCTTTACTGAGATAAAATGCCCATAGAATGTAACCCCTTTTAATAGCTAGAAACCACTCTGTAACCACAGACACACATACACGCACGCATGCACACACAAAATCTAATCTGGCCTGTGTTACCACTGAGGGAGGCGATCCTCTGCCACATAGATTCGCAGAGATCAATCAGCCTTCTTCTCATGGGGGTTCTGTCATTAGCACACACTGACACACACACACACACATACCTGCCCCCACTCCCCTTTGAGTCATCCACTCCAGAGGTGGAGAGGGGGATTGGGGTGTCACTCTCCATCAGAGAGCGAAGGAGGGGAGGGAGAAAGGGGTGGCAGTGTTGTCCTTCTCTCCTCTCCTTTTACCTGCTCCCTCTGGCTTCAGTGGTCTGGATAAATGTGTTGCCTCAGTTAGCTGCTAGTGATGGCGCCCCTACTGAGACGAACAGCAATATAACGGTTAGCGCCTGGGCTAAGAATCTGGCTCTTATAGTGTAGTGCTCTTATAAAGTGTGAAATGATGTTGGATTCTCACATGCATACACACACACACACACACACACACACACACACACACACACACACACACACACACACACACACACACACACACACACACACACACACACACACACACACACACACCAGATCCCATTATCAGAGGGATGCTTTCATCTCTGGAGAGAGACTGCAGCTTGCAGAGTAAAGCCCTTTACATTGCTCCTCTCTCCTAACTCTCTCCACTTCTCATCCTTCTCTCTCTTTGCTCTTCACCATCTCTCCTAAACCCTCTGGATGAGTAGTGCTTCAGTCTGAACTTCTCGGCCCCCTCCACTCACTGTGGAACAATCATGTCCTCTCTCTTTCTCTGTCTCATCTTCTCTCTTTCTTTGTGTCTCACTTTTATGTTCCCTAATTCTCTCTATTACTGTGTCATTAGAGTGTAATGACACAGAAATAGAGAAACGTCTCCCTATCGCTCTCTCTCTCCCTCCTTCCTTTCCCTTCTACTGTTCTCTGTACTTGACCCTCTACTTTTACCTCCCTAATTTTCTGTTTCTTTTCTGCATTTGTACATAATTGAAAACATATCAAAGCCATACACAGAGAGAGCGAGAGAGATATTCCAGAATGTTCTCAATACTGACACAGACAGTGTTTGACTAGCCTGGAAATGGCAGCAAATTGAATTTTCTGGGGAATATTTCATAGGCTTCCTCTCCTCCCTCTGGACAGATAATTCAATATGTGTAGAACGGGAGAGTGGCGTACCTTTGTCAACAAATTGCATTAGGCGACATTAGTGCCGCTATCTAAGAACTGTCAGGGAGGAGGTGATGGATTTAAATTGGAATGTGTGAAATTGAAAGTGTCAACGGGAGAGCTGAGAGGAGAGAGACTGTGTGTGTGTGTGTGTGTGTGTGTGTGTGTGTGTGTGTGTGTGTGTGTGTGTGTGTGTGTGTGTGTGTGTGTGTGTGTGTAAAATTGGATTTTATTTTGACAGAAGGTTCATTATTTCAGGGATATTGTTTTAGTGCATTTAAAGGCTATTTCCATTTATTCATGACCTAATTACTGTACTCTGTTGTATTGAGATGGCTATGCTCTAACACACAAGCCAGGAAAATAAAGCCAGTGGTCTGTGTAAAAGTGTGTTTACATAGCTTCTTAGTGGCCACATCTGTTCATTTGAGCTGAATGTCCAACATTACCTCCAGGGAGACTTGCCTACCTCATCTGCCTCTCCATGAAGAAAGACTCCACTACCCATGACTCTCTGTGTTTTGTAGTGTAAGCTGGAGTTCCAGGTGTGCACATCAGGGAAGAGCATCGCTCTGAAGTGTGAGGGACCGTGCCCATGTCTGCCTGGTCAGGAACTGGTCAAACCACACAGAGACAAGACAGAGAAGACCGGTGAGTAACCTTTAAGCCTAAACCTGTCAGTCTGTCAATGAGTCTGTCAGTATCAGTCAGTCAGTCATTGTGTAGGTGGATTTTTTAATTGGCAAAATAAAGAAGTGCTTCGGTTGCACACACACACACACACACACACATGCACACACCAGTTAAAGTACACACAACCTTTTGTCCCAGCGTAGCATCTTGATATAGTGAAATAAGCGCTGGTATTATGACAGCACATGCTGCCTCTGTCTGGCCCTGTTTGGTTTAAAGATGCCTGTTTCCATACATCACATTACGAACACACTGTAACTGTGCTATCAACGCTCATACTCCACATAATTCACTCTCTTTAGTACGAGATTTGCAGCCATAGCGGTGAAAATACAACTATTGATATCCTGCTGACATTGTGAAACCAGTGTTGCAGCTGTACTTCAGGTACTCAATGCATGATGCATTTCAATACAGGTTAGGACAGAGTACAAGCGGTTGTATTGCGTGTTGGTTTAAGCGCATTGTGTATGCATTTTGCATCGGCACTAATGGAATTTTAAACCTGCATAGATGAGCTCTACCCTTCTCGATGTGATGGAATGGCATGTTTTAAATAAATCAATGCGACTAAAGCTATTAGGAGAAACACGGCCTGTCATTATGAAAAAGAGACCAAATGTGTTCATTATGAATTGATTCATAAGCTGTCAGTGAGTTTCCTCGTGATCAAATACAGCCCTGACAAGATCTTTTAATCAGAAAGTGGTGGTGATGTGTGTGTGCCTGAGCAGGGTTCATCTGAATGCATCACAGAGACGGTGGCAATCAAGTTAATGCAGTCACATGTATGCGGACACACACACTGGAATGTAAAACAAGAAGAAAAACTCCTTGTGGTTTAAGGAGTTTCCATCTCTTTCCCACCTCCTTTCCCATCTCGCTCTCTCTCTCTCAAGACAGTATAGCAGTATGGAGGGTGAGGGAGTGAGTGTGTTAAGACAGTATTACAGTATGGAGGGTGAGGGAGTGAGTGTGTGTGTGTGTTAAGACAGTATAGCAGTATGGAGGGTGAGGGAGTGAGTGTGTTAAGACAGTATTACAGTATGGAGGGTGAGGGAGTGAGTGTGTGTGTGTGTTAAGACAGTATAGCAGTATGGAGGGTGAGGGAGTGAGTGTGTTAAGACAGTATTACAGTATGGAGGGTGAGGGAGTGAGTGTGTGTGTGTGTGTTAAGACAGTATAGCAGTATGGAGGGTGAGGGAGTGAGTGTGTTAAGACAGTATTACATTATGGAGGGTGAGGGAGTGAGTGTGTGTGTGTGTGTGTGTGTGTGTTAAGACAGTATAGCAGTATGGAGGGTGAGGGAGTGAGTGTGTTAAGACAGTATTACAGTATGGAGGGTGAGGGAGTGAGTGTGTGTGTGTGTTAAGACAGTATAGCAGTATGGAGGGTGGGGGAGTGAGTGTGTTAAGACAGTATTACAGTATGGAGGGTGAGGGAGTGAGTGTGTGTGTGTGTTAAGACAGTATAGCAGTATGGAGGGTGGGGGAGTGTGTGTGTTAAGACAGTATAGCAGTATGGAGGGTGAGGGGGAGTGTGTGTGTGTGTGTTAAGACAGTATAGCAGTATGGAGGGTGAGGGTGTAAGACAGTATAGCAGTGTGTGTGTGTGTTAAGACAGTATAGCAGTATGGAGGGTGAGGGAGTGAGTGTGTTAAGACAGTATTACAGTATGGAGGGTGAGGGAGTGAGTGTGTGTGTGTGTTATGACAGTATAGCAGTATGGAGGGTGGGGGAGTGAGTGTGTTAAGACAGTATTACAGTATGGAGGGTGAGGGAGTGAGTGTGTGTGTGTGTTAAGACAGTATAGCAGTATGGAGGGTGAGGGAGTGAGTGTGTGTGTGTGTGTTAAGACAGTATTACAGTATGGAGGGTGAGGGAGTGAGTGTGTGTGTGTGTGTGTTAAGACAGTATAGCAGTATGGAGGGTGAGGGAGTGAGTGTGTTAAGACAGTATTACAGTATGGAGGGTGAGGGAGTGAGTGTGTGTGTGTGTTAAGACAGTATAGCAGTATGGAGGGTGAGGGAGTGAGTGTGTTAAGACAGTATTACATTATGGAGGGTGAGGGAGTGAGTGTGTGTGTGTTAAGACAGTATAGCAGTATGGAGGGTGGGGGAGTGAGTGTGTTAAGACAGTATTACAGTATGGAGGGTGAGGGAGTGAGTGTGTGTGTGTGTTAAGACAGTATAGCAGTATGGAGGGTGAGGGAGTGAGTGTGTTAAGACAGTATTACAGTATGGAGGGTGAGGGAGTGAGTGTGTGTGTGTTAAGACAGTATAGCAGTATGGAGGGTGAGGGAGTGAGTGTGTGTGTGTTAAGACAGTATAGCAGTATGGAGGGTGAGGGAGTGAGTGTGTGTGTGTTAAGACAGTATAGCAGTATGGAGGGTGAGGGAGTGAGTGTGTTAAGACAGTATTACAGTATGGAGGGTGAGGGAGTGAGTGTGTGTGTGTTAAGACAGTATTACAGTATGGAGGGTGAGGGAGTGAGTGTGTGTGTGTTAAGACAGTATAGCAGTATGGAGGGTGAGTGTGTTAAGACAGTATTACAGTATGGAGGGTGAGGGAGTGAGTGTGTGTGTGTTAAGACAGTATAGCAGTATGGAGGGTGAGGGAGTGAGTGTGTGTTAAGACAGTATAGCAGTATGGAGGGTGAGGGAGTGAGTGTGTTAAGACAGTATTACAGTATGGAGGGTGAGGGAGTGAGTGTGTGTGTGTTAAGACAGTATAGCAGTATGGAGGGTGAGGGAGTGAGTGTGTATGTGTTAAGACAGTATTGCAGTATGGAGGGTGAGGGAGTGATTGTGTGTTAAGACAGGATAGCAGTATGGAGGGTGAGGGAGTGAGTGAGTGTGTGTTAAGTCAGTATAGCAGTATGGAGGGTGAGGGAGTGAGTGTGTGTTAAGACAGTATAGCAGTATGGAGGGTGAGGGAGTGTTAAGACAGGATAACAGTATGGAGGGTGAGGGAGGGAGTGAGTGTGTGTTAAGACAGGATAGCAGTATGGAGGGTGAGGGAGTGAGTGTGTGTGTGTGTTAAGACAGTATAGCAGTATGGAGGGTGAGGGAGTGTTAAGACAGTATAGCAGTATGGAGGGTGAGGGAGTGAGTATGTGTTAAGACAGTATAGCAGTATGGAGGGTGAGGGAGTGAGTGTGTGTTAAGACAGTATAGCAGAATGGAGGGTGAGGGAGTGAGTGTTTGTTAAGACAGTATTACAGTATGGAGGGTGAGTGAGTGAGTGAGTGAGTGTGTGTTAAGACAGTATAGCAGTATGGAGGGTGAGGGAGTGAGTGTGTTAAGACAGTATAGCAGTATGGAGGGTGAGGGAGTGAGTGTGTGTTAAGACAGTATAGCAGTATGGAGGGTGAGGGAGTGAGTGTGTGTTAAGACAGTATAGCAGCATGGAGGGTGAGGGAGTGAGTGTTAAGACAATATAGCAGTATGAAGGGTGAGGGAGTGAGTGTTTGTTAAGACAGTATAGCAGCATGGAGGGTGAGGGAGTGAGTGTGTGTTAAGACAGTAGACAAAACACAATCCTGGTGTAGGGACTAAGAGTGGTGGGCTTGGTATTAAAGTGACACCTTGGCTGCTTCCCAAATGGCCGTGTTCCCTATGGGCCCTTGCGCTATATAGAGAATATACTGCTATTTGGGACGGAGACCAAGGAATCAGCCATGTCTGTCTGTAGTAACTTTACGTGACATACTTATAACTGTAGGCCTTTCCATAGAATGAAGGGGGAGGAAGGAATATAAAGCAACACCTCTCATTCCCTCCCTCACTGTAATCTCCTGCTTATGACGGAGAGCACACCCCCTTTCCATCTCTTTATGTATATAGCTATACAAACAGGTAAACACCAACATAATAGCCAGAAAAGCTTCAATGCACCGTGGCATAGATCCTACAAGTGTCTGGAACACTATTGGAGGTGTGCGACGCCATTCTTCTACGAGAAATTCCATCATTTGATGTTTTGTTGATGGTGGTAGAAAACGCTATCTTAGGCTCCACTCCTGAATCTCCCATAAGTGTTCAATTGGGTTGAGATTTGGTGACTGAGACACACACCACACACACCACCTTTAAATCCCCTATGCTCCTTTGAGACCCCTCTTTCATAGTCACTGAGCTCTCTTCTTAGCCATTGTAGCCAAAATAATGGGCAACTGGGCATTTTTATACATGATCCTAAGTATGATTTAAGTATTATTTGTTTTTGTATAGCCATGTTTTGTAATGTATCCACATCCATAGGGCATCATGTACGTAATGATCATGTGGGGTGAAATATATATATTTGGGGATGGGATTGCTCTGTTGGAGCAAAATATCGTCAATAAAGGTGGTAAATTGGGAGAATAGAGCAAGATGGGCAGGGACTCTGCTAACCTTGCTTCGGGGGGGGAAGCTTGTTCCACCATCGGGGTGCCAGGACAGAGAAGAGCTTTGACTAGGCTCTTCCTTGTCCTGTCGGGTGGGAGGGCCAAGAGACCAGAGGTGGCAGAATGGAGGACTCGGGATGGGCTGTAGGGTTTGAACATAGCCTGAAGGTTGGGAGGGGCAGTTCTTCTTGCTGCTTCTTAGGCACGTACCATGGTCTTGTAGTGGATGTGAGCTTTGACTGGAAGCCAGTGGAGTGTGGCGAGGAGCAGGGTGACATGGGAGAACTTGGGACGGTTGAACTCCAGGCGGGCTGCGGCGTTCTGGATAAGTTGCAGGGGTTTGATGGCACAAGCGGGGAGCCCAACTGGCAGCGAATTGCAGTAGTCCAGACAGGAGATTAGGACCTGCGCCACTTCCTGTGTGAGGATTTTGTAGAGCATGAACCTACAGGAGCGAGTCACTACTTTGATGTTTGCAGGGGATGACAGGGTGTAGTCCAGGGTCACATCAAGGTTCTTTCCACTCTGGGATGGGGACACCATGGAGTTGTCAACCGTGATTGAGAGATCTTGGAGCGAGCAGGCCTTACACGGGAAGAAGAGCAGCTCCATCTCGTCTCGGTTGAGCTTGAGGTGGTGGGTCGATATCCACGCTGAGATATCTGCCAAGGACGCGGAGATGCTTGTCAACACCTGGGTGTCAGAAGTGGGGAAGGAGAAAAGTAGTTGAGTGTCATCCGCAAAGCAATGATAGGAGAGACCATGTGAGAATATGACAGAGCTGAGTGAACAGTTTATATAGAGAGAAGTGGAGAAGGCCTAGAACCAAGCCCTGGGGGACACCAGTAGTGAGAGCACGTGGTCAGACACAGATACTATCAACGTCACCTGGTAGGAGCGGCCTGTCAGTTAGGATGCAATCCAAGCGCGTGCCCGAGCCTGAGACGCCCGGCCCTGAGAGGTTGGAGAGGAGGATCTGATGGTTCACGGTGCCGAAGACAGAGGGTAGGTCTAGGAGTTTGAATAAAGGAGAGCGAGTCAGCTTTGGCAGTGAGAAGGGCTTCCGTGACACAGCAGAGCAGTCTCTGTTGAGTGACTCATCTCGAAGCCTGACTGGTTAGAGCCAAGAAGTTCATTCTGAGAGAGATAACAAGAGCGTTGGTCAGAGACAGCACACTCAAGTGTTTTGGGAAAAAAAGAAAGAAGGTATACCGTTCTATAGCTTTTTGACGTCAGAGGAGTCAAGTGTTGGTTTCTTGAGGAGGGGAGCGACTGTGATCATTTTGAAGTCAGAGGGGAAGCAGCCAGTGGTACGGGGTGAGTTGATGAGGGAGGTGAGGAATGGGAGAAGGTCTCCAGAGATGGTCTGGAGAAGGGAAAAGAGGATGGGTTCGAGCGGGCAGGTTGTCGGGCAGCAGGGCATCACTAGTTTCAGGATTTCATCTGGAGAGAGAAGGGAGAAAGTGGTCAAGACAGGCTAGTTACAGTGGATCTTCCTTTAAAAGTTGCGTCATACTGCAATACACCTTGCGGGCTGCCGAAGAATTCTAAGGCACGTTATTTAAGTGTCAGCCATTGTTGTTATTAATGCTAGTTAGTGCTAGTTTGACCAACAGAGGGCATATTTGAGAAGCATTTGACCGTTTTTAATATTGGCTGTATTGGAGAATTTAAAACCTTTTTTGTAAGAACATAGTATATGGAATTGATTTTAACAAATGTAGCTTAATTAATGTGATAAATATTATGCCGTTTCTATTCCAAGAAAAAACTAAACCCTCTGGGTTTCCATCAGGAAAATATGGTTCTGTACAACGTGACAGGTCGGGAGTAGGCTACTAAGAGCAAAAATAATCCTAACCTTTCCACACCCTAATTGTAGTCGAACCAATACCCAAACGGAGATTCAGTGAAAATAAAAATGTTGTTGATTTATCATGACCAGTCCCCATGCTTGTCTCGTAGCTGTGACAATACAGAGGCGGATGCAAGCAACGATGGTTTAATGAATACAGTTTACAACAGCAACAGGACAGACAGACAGTACTCAGACGGAATCCGACCCAGGGACTAGGACGCATCTTCCAATGATAGCGTGCTGAGAAATCCAGGGGTGTGTGTCCGGATGGGTAGGAAGGAGCACAGCAGAATATCCACACAAGGGCGGCGAGAGAAGAGCACAGACACACGACACAACCTCAGGGAAGTAACAACGATCTGACAACAAGAAACACTGGTTACAGAACATATAAAGGGAAGATAAGTGGTTCCAGCTGGCGCAGACAATCAGGCCGAGATTGGGAACCACGCCCACACAAACGAGAGAGAGAGAAGAGAGAGAGAGAGAGAGAGAGAGAGAGAGAGAGAGAGAGAGAGAGAGAGAGAGAGAGAGAGAGAGAGAGAGAGAGAGAGAGAGAGAGAGAGAGAGAGAGAGAGAGAGAGAGAGAGAGAGAGAGAGAGAGAGAGAGAGAGAGAGAGAGAGAAGGCAGTGGATTCATGAACCGTGACAATACCCCCCTAGGAACGCCTCTTGGCGTTCCCAGGCGAATTTACCTGTCGATTGAAATCATCGATAAGGGAGTGATCCAGAATGTCCCTAGCAGGTACCCAACTTCTCTCCTCCGGGCCGTAACCCTCCCAGTCCACCAGGTACTGGAATCCGCGTCCCCTCCTTCTAGAGTCCAAAATACAATTGACAGAAAAGGTGGGTTCCCCATCAACAAGTCGTGGCGGCGGGGGAACCGGGACCGGCGGGTTAATGCGTGCCTGAAACACAGGTTTTATTTTAGACACATGAAAGGTAGGATGAATTCTCCTATACGCCGGAGAAAGCTTGAGCCGGACCGCCACTGGACTAATGATCCTGGTGACTTTGAACGGGCCGATAAATTTGGGGGCAAGTTTGTTCGAAACGGATCGGAGTGGAATGTTCTTAGTAGAAAGCCACACTCTTTGGCCAACGACGTATACCGGAGGCTTCGACCGGTGGTGATTGGCCTTAGCCTTGGTGCGCGCCCCCACCCGGAGAAGAGTCTCACGGGCTCTGCTCCATGCGTGACGGCACCTCTGGATGAAAGCGTGAGCGGAAGGAACAGTGACCTCGGACTCCGTACTGGGAAAGATAGGTGGCTGGTAACCTAAACTACACTCAAACGGAGAGAGACCCGTAGCTGCCACTGGCAACGAATTGTGAGCGTACTCAACCATAGAGAGTTGTTGACTCCAGGAAGAGGGATTCTTAGAAACCAAACATCGCAACACTTAGAAACCAAAACACTCTCTCCAAATCTTGGTTGGCCCTCTCCGTTTGACCGTTGCTCTGGGGATGAAACCCTGAAGACAGGCTGACACTCGCTCCCAGTAACCTACAAAACTCTTGCCAAAACTTGGACACAAATTGGGGCCCCCTGTCAGAAACTACGTCCATCGGCAGGCCATGTAAGCGAAAGACGTGATCCACGACAGCTACCGCTGTCTCCTTGGCAGATGGTAATTTAGGCAAGGGAATAAAATGAGCCGCCTTCGAGAACCGGTCCACCACGGTCAACACCACCGTCTTGCCCTGGGAGGGCGGGAGGCCGGTAACAAAATCTAGCGCGATGTGGGACCAGGGTCTCGAAGGGACCGACAGCGGTTGGAGTAACCCATCTGGGGGTCGATTAGAAGTCTTCCCAGTGGCACAAACCGAGCAAGCCAAGACAAAACTTTGAATGTCACGAGCCATCAGTGGCCACCAAAAGCGTTGCTTAACCAAAAGCTAGTGCGGCTGACTCCTGGATGACACGCTACGTTGGAGCAATGCCCCACCGAATAACATCGGACCGACACCCCTCCGGCACAAACAACCGATTAGGCGGGCAACCGGGCGGAGGCGTTACCCCTTCTAAGGCCGTTTTGACCCTCGATTCAACCTCCCATGTGAGTGTGGATACCACTAGGGTCCCGGGTAGGATGCACTCGGGAGTGGATGGGCGTTCGGAATGGTCAAAAATGCGAGAAAGGGAATCGGGTTTGACATTCTTGGAACCCGGGCGATACGAGAGAGAGAAGTCAAAACGTCCGAAAAAGAGTGCCCACCGCGCCTGTCTGGAGTTGAGTCGCTTGGCGGTTCTGATATATTCCAAATTTTTGTGATCGTTCCAAACTATAAAAGGTGCCCCCGAACCCTCTAACCAATGGCGCCACTCCTCCAGTGCTAACTTCACTGCCAACAACTCTCTGTTGCCAATGTCGTAGTTGCGTTCCGCAGGTGATAACCAATGGGAAAGGAACGCACAAGGGTGCATCTTGTCGTCAGAAGAGGAACGTTGGGAAAGTACCGCACCTACCCCCACCTCTGAAGCGTCCACCTCTACTACGAACTGACGCGAGGGATCGGGAGCTATGAGGATGGGAGCCGAAACAAAGCGGCTCTTGAGTTTGGCGAATGCAGCCTCGGCTGTATCGGACCACCTGAACGGCACTCTGGGGGAGGTTAAGGCGGTAAGAGGAGCGACTATCTGACTAAAGTTGCGAACGAAACGCCGGTAGAAATTGGCGAATCCCAGAAACCTCTGTAGGGCCTTACGGGAATCTGGGCTTGGCCAATCCACCACAGCCTTAACCTTGTCAGGATCCATGCGAATACCTTCAGTCGAGACGATGTAACCTAGGAATGGAAAGGATTGTGCATGAAAATGCATTTCTCCGTCTTGACAAAAAGTCCATTCTCCAACAACCTCTGAAGCACTCGTCTGACGTGCTGAACGTGTTCCTGGAGAGAAGAAGAAAAAATCAGTATGTCATCCAGGTAAACATATATGAACTGATCAATCATATCTCTCAGCACGTCATTGACGAGTGCCTGGAAAACCGCTGGGGAGTTGGATAGCCCAAAAGGCATGACCAAATATTCGAAGTGCCCTCTGGGGGTGTTAAACGCGGTCTTCCATTCGTCCCCCCCCCCCTTATGCGAACCAAATGATATGCATTACGTAAATCCAACTTAGTGAACACAGATGCTCCCTGTAACCTTTCAAAGGCTGAGGACATCAACGGTAAGGGATAGGTATTCTTCACTGTGATGTTATTCAACCCACGGTAATCAATGCAAGGACGCAGAGATCCGTCCTTCTTTCCCACAAAGAAGAACCCCGCCCCCGCTGGAGAAGAGGAAGGACGAATAAATCCAGATGCCAGAGAATCAGAGATGTATCTCTCCATAGCCTCCCTCTCAGGAACAGAGAGTGAATATAACTTGCCTTTAGGCGGAGACTCACCTGGCAATAATTCTATTGCACAGTCATAGGGACGATGCGGAGGAAGAGAAGCAGCACAGGACTTACTGAACACCTCCTTCAGGTCAAGGTATTCAAAGGGCACGTTAGACAAATCCACTGCCTCCTCTAGAAACACAGAATCAGACACAGACGAACAGGCAGACACTAAACAGGACTCAAGACACTTGTTACTCCACATGGATATAGAGTTATGACCCCAGTCAACTCTGGGGTTGTGTTGGGTGAGCCAAGGGTGGCCGAGAACTAATGGTGCAAGGGGTGAGTCCATGAATAGAAATGATAGTGTCTCAGTGTGATTGCCAGAAGTGATGAGTGTGATAGGTTCAGTGGTGTGAGAAATGTTGGGGAGTTCTTGACCATTGAGAGCGTTGACGGATATCTTGTGCGTGAGTGAGGTGATAGGAATCTGGAGTTTGTGAGCGAGCTTGAAGTCCATGAAATTACCCTCTGCTCCTGAGTCCAGTAAGGCTTGGGTGTCGTGCGTGTGGGTGGCCCAACTTAGTCTTACCGGGAGGAGAGTAGATGATGAGGTCTTCTCTGTGGTGACACCACCCGATAGTAGCCTCATGTTTACTACCGGGCCTGATCTTTTACCGGGCAGGAGTGGATAAAGTGGCCCGCTCTACCACAGTAGAGACAGAGTCCTTGGGATCTCCGCCTCTCCCTCTCTTCCCGGGAGAGGCGAGCTCTCCCCAGCTGCATGGGTTCGTGAGCGGAGGCTGAACTGGCCGTGTTCCCGCCGCTGGCATGCCCGCCCTCCGTGTCGTTATACGGTCTGTTAGGGCATGCTCGGCGGCCAATACGACTCAGACGAGCGTCGACCCTCAAGGCTAGTTCCACTAGTCCATTTAAACTCCTGAGAAGGTCCAGAACATAAATCTCCTTCTGGATCCGGTCCTCCAGCCCATGCAGGAACATGTCCCACTGCGCCTCCTCGTTCCACTGACACTCTGCGGCCAGAGTGCGGAATTGGATGGAGTATTCCGATACTGAACGGTCTCCTTGGCGAAGGTCAGCGAGTAGTCTGGCCGCCTCCCTACCCGCCACGGCCCGATCGAAGACCCTTCTCATCTCCTCGGAGAGTGTCTGGAAAGAGGTGCAGCATGGGTCCTGGTTTGCCCACACCGCCGTTCCCCAAAGAGCCGCTTTGCCTGATAGCAGTGTGAGTATGAATGCTACCTTAGATTGTTCACGGTTGAAGGTCCGTGGCTGCAACGAGAAATGCATGGAACATCTCGTAAGAAAGGCTCTGCAATAGTCAGGATCACCTGAATAACCCTCTGGTGTCGGTAGCCGTGGCTCTAGCTGGGAATCCGGCTCTGGCGGGGCGGGTTGAACTGCCGGTGTAGGTGGCGCAGCGGAACCCCTCAGATGTTGTAATTGTTGGATCAGCTGGGATACCTGCGTCGCAAGGGCTTGTACTGCCCGATCTGTGCTGGAGATGTTCTCCTCTTGTTGATCCATTCTCGTGATACTGCGGGAAATGAATTCGGTCAGACTCGTTGAACTCGCTGCATCCATGGTATGGTCAGATCGTTCTGTGACAATACAGAGGCGGATGCAAGATGCAAGCAACGATGGTTTAATGAATACAGTTTACAACAGCAACAGGACAGACAGACAGTACTCAGACGGAATCCGACCCAGGGACTAGGACGCATCTTCCAATGATAGCGTGCTGAGAAATCCAGGGGTGTGTGTCCGGATGGGTAGGAAGGAGCACAGCAGAATATCCACACAAGGGCAGCGAGAGAAGAGCACAGACACACGACACAACCTCAGGGAAGTAACAATCAGGCCGAGATCTGACAACAAGAAACAGAGGTTACAGAACATATAAAGGGAAGATAAGTGGTTCCAGCTGGCGAGACAATCAGGCCGAGATTGGGAACCACGCCCACACAGAGAGAGAGAGAGAGAGAGAGAGAGAGAGAGAGAGAGAGAGAGAGAGAGAGAGAGAGAGAGAGAGAGAGAGAGCAGAGGCAGTGGCAGCTTGACGGTGCTGGAAGAGTTGACCAGATTCGGGTAGGCTATTGCTTCAAACCCTATTATAACATACCTTAAGGGAAGAATTCGGCAGTACCTGTATGGTTAGTGAGAAAGTCCATATTGCAAATGTACGGTCCCTTACTAGACGTCCGAAATCGTTTGTAAAATTTGCGGACGGCGTCGGGCCGAGCGGCAGGGCCGGACCTACCAGGAAGTCATCAAATGAACGTTGTCGGTCATTCGGTTTCCGTTTTACAAAAATAATAAGATTTATGTCATTTTTCCCATGTCCCGGAAATTCCCACAAGAGGGCATAAGCAATCATATGGCTATTGCTACAAAACATCACGATTCACGACGGGGCCTTATCTCGAAAACTGAAAATATTTAGAAGCCGAAACTCGGTGAGCGTAGGGGCGGCATAATGGGCAGTTGGCCCCGAACAAGATGGCGTCTAGGCCTCAACGGTTTTGAGTTATGGCCATTTATCTGGGATTAAAGGTCCAAAATGAAAATAGAGAAATTATTTTTCCACTTCACGTCAAAGTCAAGGAGCCTCCGGTGTCAATAAAAAAAAGAACCAGCCATTTATCTATCGTCATTTAAGAGAAATCGTACAACGACACCTTGGTGATGTTCACGGATAGGTGTTTTTTTTTTTTCAACGGTTACAGATCCAGTTGCAGGTTGTTCTTACGAATCTTTTAAAGTGTGCTGCGGAGCTCTGCGAGATTTCTGTGATTTTCTATGATTTTCTGAAATAACACACACTCACTAAACCCTCCGTAAATAACTCAGTTCTTAACGTAAAGACTTAAAACTCGGGATTCTGTAAAGGCATACCCCAATCATGATATGAGTTTATTTATAGCTTCCTGTGCCAACCGGAAGTGCCTTTAATGGTGTCACAGTGGCAGTTTCCATGGGTTAAAAAGGTCAGATCTTTTCAAAACTTCATATGTGTGACTAGGTAACCCTCATGAACTGTAAATCAGTCATTTCTCCCAACAGATGTCAAAGAAAATCTCTCACACGCACACACAGCAAGGATGGAGTGAAAAGTGCGGTTCTCAAAGACACAGAGAGCAGGCAATGGCATAAACATAATAATCTCTAGGCCGTGCCGAGTTCAACGAGATATCCCGCTTGACCGTAGCTCGCTCGGTCTAAGCGCAGCGACCATTAGAAAATTAGGCCCAAAATGAAGCCTGCCCCACAATGTCATTTGCTTTTGGGTGACAGTGAGAGAACCGTTAGGGTGAGAAGCACAATTCGACCTCAGGTACGTTCCTAAGGTCCTTCCGATCCGTGCAAGCCTAACGTTGACCGTGTGGCATTAACCCTTAATAGTTAAAAGAAGGTGTTTACTTCAAAGAGTTTGCATTGACTTCTCTCCCCATAGGAATACATTGCCTTTACCCCTAAATTCAACCTGAAGTCTATATGGGTTATGAATGCCGTATGAACCTGTCTTTGGTAACAGTCCATCAGGCCAGTATGAGGTCTACCTGTGTTGATTCTAAGCTTCCTGGACCAACCGGAAGTGGTTAAAATCACCCTAAAAGTGTTTTTCCATTACCTGCCTGCAGTTTGATAGACATAGTGCATTCAACCCTGTGTAAATCAGTCAATTCTTAAAGTAAGGACTTAAAACTCAGGATTCTGTAAAAGCATAGCCCAGTGAGGATATGTGTTGACTTATAGCTTCCTGTGACAACCGGAAGTGCCTTAATTGGTGTCTCAGGGGCTGTTTCGAGGGGTTAAAAAAGTCAGATCTGTCTAAAACTTCATATGTGTGATTAGGCAACCCCCATGAACTGTAAATCAGTCATTTTTCCCATAAAATTTCAAAGGAAAACTAAATCACACAGACACACAACTTGGAAGGAGGGACGTATTGGGGGTTGTAGAGACAGACAGTGCCTCCAATAGTTAGCTTTGTTCGAGCTAAAAAAGAACCGTCAGACCTAGAGTTCGAAACTTTAGAAACCTGTTCTAGACCTCGGGTCGATAGTGCGTGGTGAGTTAGGTGGCTCTAGAAGGTTCTCGGACCGAGAAATAGCCTCGTACATTTGCAATGACTTCAATTCATTTTGACCATTACGAAAATGGCGACATTTAGAAAAGTCTCAGAGACACAAGACTAGGTGCATTGAAACCGGCTCGGCCTATAGAGACGGACCCCAACGTTTCGGTCCGATAGCTCATTCAAGGACCCCATAGGAAGGCATGGAAAAAGTGGATTTTCAGCACCAATTAGGGTTTTACTCGGGCACCGAAGGACCTATCGAGCCGAAACTCGGGATTCGGGGTCGCCTCACATAGGCCTTCACATAATGTCCGACCTGGACCCGCAGCTAGAACGTAACTATGTGTTTTACGTTTTTATTATGTTTTAAACTAATGGCGCTGTGAATTATGGGCCTGCTCTGACATATATGATAGTTGGCTTCTAAATGAGTTGGAAAAAGTGGGTTTGGTGTCAATTGGTATCAGTTTGGTGTCAAAATGACATCTAATTGACTGATGGACACTGACTTGCTAGTTGACTTTTGTACATTTGCAATATGTTTAAACGGAGAGGGACCATCACCAAAATGGCATTCTGAAATCAACACAAAAAATGGCATCACCATAGTCTCCAGACTGTGCCGAGTTCAACGAGACGCCCCGCTTGACCGTAGCTCGCTCTGAGTGCAGTGACCTTGAAAAAAAAAGCAGAACCAAAATGAAGCCTGGCCCTCAATGTCATTTGCTTTTGGGTGACAGTGAGAGAACCGTTAGGGTGAGAAGCACAATTCGACCTCGGGTACGTTCCTAAGGTCCTCCCGATCCGTGCAAGCCTAACCTTGACCCTGTGGCATTAACCCTTAACAGTTAAAAGAAGGTGTTTACATCAAAGAGTTTGCATTGACTTCTCTCCCCATAGGAATACATTGCCTGCACCTCTAAATTCAACCTGAAGCCTATGTGGGTTATGAATGCCTTATGAACCTGTCTTCTATGACAGTCCATCAGACCACTATGAGGTCTACCTGTGTCGATTCTAAGCTTCCTGGAGCAACCGGAAGTGGTTAGATTGACCCAAAAGGAGTTTTGATGTACATAACCTTCAAAGGTGAAAATGACTGCATTCAACACTGTGTAGATCATAGATCAGTCAATTCTTAACTTAAAGACTTAAAACTCAGGATTCTGTAAGTGTTTATGTCAATCAAGACATGTGTTTACTTATAGCTTCCTGTGCCAACCGGAAGTGCCTTTAATTGGGTCACACTGTCTGTTTTGAAGGGTTAGAAAAGTCACATCTCTCCAAAACTTCATATGTGTGACCAGGTAACCCTCCTAAACTGTAAATCAGTCATTTCTCCCAGCAGATGTCAAAGAAAAGCTCTCACACGCACACACAGCAAGGATGGAGTGAAAAAGTGTGGTTCTTAAAGACACAGAGAGCAGGCAATGGCATAAACATAATGTCTAGGCCGTGCCGAGTTCAACGAGATATCCCGCTTGACCGTAGCTCGCTCGGTCTGAGCGCAGCGACCATTAGAAAAGTAGGCCCAAAATGAAGCCTGCCCCACAACGTCATTTGCTTTTGGGTGACAGTGAGAGAACCGTTAGGGTGAGAAGCACAATTCGACCTCAGGTATGTTCCTAAGGTCCTTCCGATCCGTGCAAGCCTAACGTTGACCGTGTGGCATTAACCCTTAATAGTTAAAAGAAGGTGTTTACTTCAAAGAGTTTGCATTGACTTCTCTCCCCATAGGAATACATTGCCTGCACCCTTAAATTCAACCTGAAGTCTATATGGGTTATGAATGCCGTATGAACCTGTCTTTGGTAACAGTCCATCAGGCCAGTATGAGGTCTACCTGTGTTGATTCTAAGCTTCCTGGACCAACCGGAAGTGGTTAAAATCACCCTAAAAGTGTATATCCATTACCTGCCTGCAGTTTGATAGACATAATGCATTCAACCCTGTGTAAATCAGTCAATTCTTAACGTAAGGACTTAAAACTCAGGATTCTGTAAGTGTTTATGTCAATCAAGACATGTGTTTACTTATAGCTTCCTGTGCCAACCGGAAGTGCCTTTAATTGGGTCACACTGTCTGTTTTGAAGGGTTAGAAAAGTCACATCTCTCCAAAACTTCATATGTGTGACCAGGTAACCCCCTAAACTGTAAATCAGTCATTTCTCCCAGCAGATGTCAAAGAAAAGCTCACACGCACACACAGCAAGGATGGAGTGAAAAAGTGTGGTTCTCAAAGACACAGAGAGCAGGCAATGGCATAAACATAATGTCTAGGCCGTGCCGAGTTCAACGAGATATCCCGCTTGACCGTAGCTCGCTCGGTCTGAGCGCAGCGACCATTAGAAAAGTAGGCCCAAAATGAAGCCTGCCCCACAACGTCATTTGCTTTTGGGTGACAGTGAGAGAACCGTTAGGGTGAGAAGCACAATTCGACCTCAGGTATGTTCCTAAGGTCCTTCCGATCCGTGCAAGCCTAACGTTGACCGTGTGGCATTAACCCTTAATAGTTAAAAGAAGGTGTTTACTTCAAAGAGTTTGCATTGACTTCTCTCCCATAGGAATACATTGCCTGCACCCCTAAATTCAACCTGAAGTCTATATGGGTTATGAATGCCGTATGAACCTGTCTTTGGTAACAGTCCATCAGGCCAGTGTGAGGTCTACCTGTGTTGATTCTAAGCTTCCTGGACCAACCGGAAGTGGTTAAAATCACCCTAAAAGTGTTTTTCCATTACCTGCCTGCAGTTTGATAGACATAGTGCATTCAACCCTGTGTAAATCAGTCAATTCTTAACGTAAGGACTTAAAACTCAGGATTCTGTAAAAGCATAGCCCAGTGAGGATATGTGTTGACTTATAGCTTCCTGTGCCAACCGGAAGTGCCTTAATTGGTGTCTCAGGGGCTGTTTCGAGGGGTTAAAAAGTCAGATCTGTCCAAAACTTCATATGTGTGATTAGGCAACCCCCATGAACTGTAAATCAGTCATTTTTCCCATAAAATTTCAAAGGAAAACTAAATCACACAGACACACAACTTGGAAGGAGGGACGTATTGGGGTTTGTAGAGACAGACAGTGCCTCCAATAGTTAGCTTTGTTCGAGCTAAAAAAGAACCGTCAGACCTAGAGTTCGAAACTTTAGAAACCTGTTCTAGACCTCGGGTCGATAGTGCGTGGTGAGTTAGGTGGCTCTAGAAGGTTCTCGGACCGAGAAATAGCCTCGTACATTTGCAATGATTTCAATTCATTTTGACCATTACGAAAATGGCGACATTTAGAAAAGTCTCAGAGACACAAGACTAGGTGCATTGGAACCGGCTCGGCCCATAGAGACGGACCCCAACGTTTCGGTCCGATAGCTCATTCAAGGACCCCATAGCAAGGCATGGAAAAAGTGGATTTTCAGCACCAATTAGGGTTTTACTCGGGCACCGAAGGACCTATCGAGCCGAAACTCGGGATTCGGGGTCGCCTCACATAGGCCTTCACATAATGTCTGACCTGGACCCGCAGCTAGAACGTAACTATGTGTTTTACGTTTTTATTATGTTTTAAACTAAAGGCGCTGTGAATTATGGGCCTGCTCTGACATATATGATAGTTGGCTTCTAAATGAGTTGGAAAAAGTGGGTTTGGTGTCAATTGGTATCAGTTTGGTGTCAAAATGACATCTAATTGACTGATGGACACTGACTTGCTAGTTGACTTTTGTACATTAGCAATATGTTTAAACGGAGAGGGACCATCACCAAAAGTGACATTCTGAAATCAACCCTAACGAGCCATGGAGATGAACCAGAATCACTGCCCAGCTATCCCGAGTTCATCGGGCCAGTCAATTTCACATTCCTGCAGGATTTTTATAGCATGACAAATTCGTGATGGTACCTGCCCATTGAACCATATTGCAAATGCACAGTGACTTTGCAAAAGTGAGAAAACATAAACAAATGGACATGATGAAATCAACACAACGAGTGATGGAAATGTACAACTATCACTGCTCAGCCATCCTGTGTTCATCAGACCAGTCAATTTTGCATTTTTGAGCATGTCAAATTTCATATGGTAATGCACATTGAAACATATTGCAAATGCACGTGCACTTACAATATGATTCTATAGTGAAAAAAAATCACCTAACGGAGATAATGAAATCAACACAACGAGTGATGGAAATGTACAACTATCACTGCTCAGCCATCCTGTGTTCATCAGACCAGTCAATTTTGCATTTTTGAGCATGTCAAATTTCATATGGTAAATGCACATTGAAACATATTGCAAATGCACGTGCACTTACAATATGATTCTATAGTGAAAAAAAATCACCTAACGGAGATAATGAAATCAACACAACGAGTGATGGAAATGTACAACTATCACTGCCCGGCCATCCTGTGTTCCCATAGCGGGCATTAATATCAGAATGACCGGTAAATGCATTCACAACCATATTTTCATTTTTGGGTTACCAGGTGCCTATTTTCAATCACCAGTTGCACAACAATGCGTATCCATCAGAATATTTTAAACAGTCCATAAAGCACTCAGGACGGACTCCATAGATAGAGGGCCGTAGTAGGGTACTCCCATAGCGGGCATGGATAATAGGAGTCCCGGTAAATGCATTTACAACCATATTTTAATTTTTGGGTTACCAGTTGCACAACAATGCACGTGCATTTGCAATATGATTCTATAGTGAAAAACATCACCTAATGGACATGATGAAATCAACACAACAAGTGATGGAAATGTACAACTATCACTGCTCGGCCATCCTGTGTTCATCAGACCAGTCAATTTCACATTTGCAGGATTTTTATAGCATGACAAATTCGTGATGGTAAATGCCCATTGAACCATATTGCAAATGCACAGTGACTTTGCAAAAGTGAGAAAACATAAACAAATGGACATGATGAAATCAACACAACGAGTGATGGAAATGTACAACTATCACTGCTCGGCCATCCTGTGTTCCCATCAGACCAGTCAATTTTGCATTTTTGAGCATGTCAAATTTCATATGGTAAATGCACATTGAAACATATTGCAAATGCACGTGCACTTACAATATGATTCTATAGTGAAAAAAAAAAATCACCTAATGGACATGATGAAATCAACACAACGAGTGATGGAAATGTACAACTATCACTGCTCGGCCATCCTGTGTTCATCAGACCAGTCAATTTTGCATTTTTGAGCATGTCAAATTTCATATGGTAAATGCACATTGAAACATATTGCAAATGCACGTGCACTTACAATATGATTCTATAGTGAAAAACATCACCTAATGGACATGATGAAATCAACACAACGAGTGATGGAAATGTACAACTATCACTGCCCGGCCATCCTGTGTTCCCATAGCGAGCATTAATATCAGAATGACATGTAAATGCATTTACAACCATATTTTTATTTTTGGGTTACCAGTTGCACAACAATGCACGTGCATTTGCAATATGATTCTATAGTGAAAAAAACATCACCTAATGGACATGATGAAATCAACACAACGAGTGATGGAAATGTACAACTATCACTGCTCAGCCATCCTGTGTTCATCAGACCAGTCAATTTAGCATTTTTGAGCATGTCAAATTTCATATGGTAATGCACATTGAAACATATTGCAAATGCACGTGCACTTGCAATATGATTCTATAGTGAAAAACATCACCTAATGGACATGATGAAATCAACACAACGAGTGATGGAAATGTACAACTATCACTGCCCGGCCATCCTGTGTTCCCATAGCGAGCATTAATATCAGAATTTTTGTAAATGCATTTAAAACCATATTTTATTTTTGGGTTACCAGTTGCACAACAATGCACGTGCATTTGCAATATGATTCTATAGTGAAAAAACATCACCTAATGGACATGATGAAATCAACACAACGAGTGATGGAAATGTACAACTATCACTGCTCGGCCATCCTGTGTCCATCAGACCAGTCAATTTTGCATTTTTGAGCATGTCAAATTTCATATGGTAAATGCACATTGAAACATATTGCAAATGCTCGTGCACTTGCAATATGATTCTATAGTGTAAAAACATCACCTAATGGACATGATGAAATCAACACAACGAGTGATGGAAATGTACAACTATCACTGCCCGGCCATCCTGTGTTCCCATAGCGAGCATTAATATCAGAATGACCGGTAAATGCATTTACAACCATATTTTTGGGGGTTACCAGGTGCCTATTTTCAATCACCAGTTGCACAACATGCGTATCCATCAGAATCCTTTTAAACAGTCCATAAAGCACTCAGGACGGACTCCATAGATAGAGGGAAAACATCAGTAATGGGATGAAATCCACACGAGTGGGCATGGACAATAGGCGTGCCCGGTAAATGCCTTTACAACCATATTTTTTTTTTTTCAAATTACCAGTTGCACAACAATGCACGTGCATTTGCAATATGATTCTATAGTGAAAAACATCACCTAATGGACATGATGAAATCAACACAACGAGTGATGGAAAGGAACAACTATCACTGCCAGGCCATCCTGTGTTCATCAGGCCAGTCAATTTCACATTCCTGCAGGATTTTTATAGCATGACAAATTCGTGATGGTACCTGCCCATTGAACCATATTGCAAATGCACAGTGACTTTGCAAAAGTGAGAAAACATAAACAAATGGACATGATGAAATCAACACAACGAGTGATGGAAAGGTACAACTCTCACTGCTCGGCCATCCTGTGTTCATCAGACCAGTCAATTTTGCATTTTTGAGCAAGGTCAAATTTCATATGGTAAATGCACATTGAAACATATTGCAAATGCACGTGCACTTACAATATGATTCTATAGTGAAACAACATCACCTAACGGAGATGATGAAATCAACACAACGAGTGATGGAAATGTACAACTATCACTGCTCGGCCATCCTGTGTTCATCAGACCAGTCAATTTTGCATTTTTGAGCAAGGTCAAATTTCATATGGTAAATGCACATTGAAACATATTGCAAATGCACGTGCACTTGCAATATGATTATATAGTGAAAAACATCACAAAATGGACATGATGAAGTCAACACAACGAGTGATGGAAAGGAACAACTATCACTGCCCGGCCATCCCGAGTTCATCAGGCCAGTCAATTTTGCATTTCTGCAGGATTTTTGAGCATGTCAAATTTCTTACGTCATTTGGCCCACAAAAAAATCCTTATGCACAATTTAAAAAAATATAAAAAAATATGATAATAAAATTGGACAAAAGTATATTCATACAGTTCTTACACATGTGTAATTGACAAAAATTGAAAGAATTTCAAAAACGGTCCAGAAAGCACTTTTTAAGGGTGTGAAGTTTTTTACAAAATTTTGACATTTTTGACTTTGACTTTTGACTTCCTATGAAATCATATTGGAATTGGACAAAACATATTCCTTATGCGCATGTAAAAAAAAAAAAATTATGATAATAAAATTGGACAAAAGTATATTCATACAGTTCTTACACATGTGTAATTGACAAAAATCGAAAGAATTTGAAAAAACGGTCCAGAAAGCACTTTTTATGGGTGTGTGAAGTTTTTTACAAAATTTTGACATTTTTGACTTTTGACTTTCGACTTCCTATGAAATCATATTGGAATTGGACAAAACATATTCCTTATGCGCATGTAAAAAAAAAAATAATTATGATGATACAAATTGGACAAAAATGCATATTCATACAGTTCTTACACATGTGTAATTGACAAAAAAATC